>NC_139990.1:12079313-12274313 GCF_964263955.1 Coregonus lavaretus | reverse complement strand
ATGGGTCTCAAGATGATGTGGGTCAGCGAAATCTACCAAAGATGGTGATTTAATGAAAGATGTCCCACTCAGGCCGTTTACCATTGAAAAAAAGTGTAAAAGTTACTGTCTACTTAAGGGGTGGCTCTCCCATAGACACTAATGCGATAGCAGCTGGGTCTGGTCTACTTCGTTTTTTGACTGTATATGAACCAGAAAAAATTTAGGGAGTGGGATGTCTCGCTTCCTCTTCCGTCTCTGATTCTACTAGATGAAAAGCTGAAAATGAGTATGACATCCTGGCATTTAAAGCATACTACATTTCAGATATTTCACATTGGCCTACTATAAAACTTTATTTTTTTGCATACCCAAAATGCCTAGGCTACTATTTAGAGTGCAAGTACGGGTATTCGGACATGGCCTCAGTCTAGCCTATGTCACAGGGTTTCACTAATAATATGAGCGAAGCCTGGCTGTCCCAGGCCACTGTTACTCATAATGAATTAGTACGTGATCTCTTCACCTGAGCCAGGCCCAGGACCGTTAATGCTGTTCAGTTTGATTGTAGGTCTAAATAAGAATTTGTTTATTATTAAGAATTTGATCTGAAGCTGTTGCATTTCCCTTATGGCTGCTACAAGGTCCTTATTTTACAACTGGTGGGGGAATGCAAAACCTACGGGGGACTTTCAGAGACTAGTGCACCCTGACTGATAATCAATCACTCAATCATATCATCATACATATTTCAATTTTTGGACCTTCTGTAACATTGCCCCCTAGTGAAAAAGGAATTTAACTTCAACCAGGAACTAAGAAGCTTGTCTGGTGATCAGGGCCCGTATCCACAAAGCATATCAGAGTAGGAGTACTGATCTAGGATCAGTTTAGCCTTTTAGATAATAATGAATACGATTATATGGATCGTAGATCAGCATTCCTACTCAGATATGCTTTGTGGATACGTGCCCAGTACATCACCCCAGTCCCTTCATATGGCCATTAGACCACTAGGTGGTGGTGTCACCCCAGACAATATCCCCTGCAGGGGAATGATCAAACCCTACATGAAGACCAAATTTGCGTGTGTGGTGCGTGATGTGGTGAGCCAAAGGCCTCACTAACTATCTGAGCTGTCCCACAGTGTGTTTCTGTAAAGGGAGAAGAACAACATATGTCATCGTCTCCTCTGTTCTGTCCTCTTTTGTTATGTCCTGGGGAAGTTTCAGCGTATGTGTGTGTGTTCTCTCCCCCCTCTGACAGACTCCCCACCTCCCAACAAAGACAGGAAGCTCCCTGTCTCCCACTTCCTGAAAGGATGACTTCCTGCTTCCTGTCCTCACTGGGGAATGTGGGAAAAACAGAGAGAAACAGGAAGTATCGATAAATCAGACCTGTAGTCGGTGCTTATTGTTGCTCACTTCCCCTCTGCCGCTCTACTGTTACTGTAAGAAGTGATGTGCCCAGCCAGCCACCACTTGATAGAGAGAGTGAAGAGGTGAGCGGGTTGTTAGTGGAGAGTGTGTGTGTTTTGTGTGTGTGTGCGTGTGTTCATGCATACGTGTGTGAGTATGTGTGCAGGCATGTGTGTGTGTTTGTGTTATCACTGTGAATCAGAGGGCTTGATTCACCACAAAGCCAAGCACTTAGGGGAAGCACTACAGTGTGGTGTGGTGACTGATGGGGAAACGTTGTTTATTTTGGGGGTGCTGCATGGCTGCGTCACTAAGGGCCATCCTGTCTGTCCCTTCCTTCCTTCCTTCCTGTCTCCCTCCTGCCTCTCCATCAACATGTTTGTGTTCAGGGCCTCATCCCAAATGGCACCCTATTCGCTATTTAGTGCACTACTTTTGACCAGAGCCCTTTGGCCCTGGTCAAAAGTAGTGCACTAAATAGGGAATAGGTTGCCATTTGAGATGCGTCCCAGGCCTATTTGCGACTGTTACCAACCAGGAAATGCTGTGTTACCTCTCACCCCGTTCTCCCATGAAAACACTGTCTGCCCATCAGTGATGTTCAGGAGGTGGAATGTTCATCTGTGTTGTTGAACTCCTTACGTAACGTACCTCGGCTGCTAATTAGTGTTTGAACAGGCCATCTGAGGAGGTGGTTGTGGTAGAAACATCAGCAGGCCTTAGCCAGGATGTTGATGGAATAGAAGCCCTGTGACACAATTCAATACATCAACAGACAGTAACATACAGTACACACACTCGTTCCATCCCATTCACACACACATGCACACAGGCATGCACACACACACACACAGGCATGCACACACAAACACTCACGCACAAGATGGCGCCGGCGGAGTGACTTTTATCGTGTTTTATCTTTATTTGTACAGAAAGTTCACACTATTATCACATATTATGACTGTCAAGCACTTCTGGACATCAGATCGACAGTTACTAACCTCGATTTCAACTTCAAATACGACTTCAACTCTGACTCAGCTGTTCCACTGTTCATATGGAGCCTTTGTTCCATGGGATACCAAAACGGCGCAGGCGTAGACGTGGGAGACGAGGTGGAGTCCTGGTGAAATTGAGGTGAAGAGAAAACCGAAAGGTGCTCCCCTCCGTTCCTTTGGCAAATGTCCAGTCACTCGAGAATAAGATGGACGAGCTTCATTCGAAGGTCTCCTATCATAGAGACTTGAAAAGGTGTAATATTATATGTCTTACTGAAACGTGGCTGGATGATGACGCTATGCACGTAGTACTCTGTGGATTCTCCATGCAGCAGCAGGATCGGACGGTGGCTTCGGGTAAGTTGATAGGAGGTGGAGTGTGTTTTTTGATAAATAACAACTGTGTGCTGCTTCAAGTGTGAAAGAAATCTCAAGCTTTTGCTCACCTGATATAGAATAGCTAATGGTAAACTGAAGGCCCTTTTATCTACCAAGAGAGTTGGCGGAGACTTTAACGTGGGGAGACTTAAAACCATCCTACCACACTTCTCCCAACATGTCTCCTGCACCACTAGGGGCTCTAAAACTCTAGACCACTTTTATTCTACCCACAGAAACGCATACAAAGCCCTCCCTCGTCCTCAAAGCATGTGCAGACCAGCTGGCAAGTGTCTTCACAGACATTTTCCATCTCTCCTTGTCCCAGTCTGTAATCCCAACATGTTTCAAGCTGACCACCATTGTCCCTGTTCCCAAGAGCTCCAAGGTAACCTGCCTAAATGACTATCGCCCTGTAGCACTCACATCTGTAATTATGAAGTGCTTTGAAAGGCTTGTCATGACACACATCAACACCATCATCCCAGACACTCTAGATCCACTCCACTGCACCAACACCATCATCAAGTTTGCTGAAGACACGACAGTGGTAGGCCTGATCACCGACGGCGATGACAGCCTACAGGGAGCAGGTCAGAGACTTAGCAGTGTGGTGCCAGGACAACAACCTCTCCCTCAATGCCAGTAAGACCAAGGAGCTGATTGTGGACTATAGGAGAAAGATGGGAGAGCAGTTCCTTGGCGTCCACATCACTAAGGACTTAACATGGTCCACACGCACCCACACAGTCGTGCAGAGGGCACAGCAGCACCTCTTCCCCCAGGAGGCTGAAAAGATTTGGCATGGGCCATCGGCTCCTCAATAAGTTCTACAGCTGCACCATCGAGAGCATCTTGACTGACTGCATCACCGTTTGGTATGGCAAATGCACCGCCCTTGACCGCAAGGCGCTACAGAGGGTGGTGCGGACAGCCCAGTACATCATGGGGTTTAGCTCCCTGCCATCCACGAGCTTAATAACAAGCAGTGTCAGAGGTGTCTGAGTGTGAACAGGTTCCCTCTATCATATATACACAACATAATGCATCTGAACAACACATTCACATACGCACACACTGTGACAGACAGTACCTGCAGCACATTCCCTCACCTCAAATGCCTCCTACCCCTGCCCCCGATAGGTTCCCCTGCTTTTTCTGTATCACTCCACAGGATGTTTTCTCTCCACTGATTGGGCCACAGGCTTCTCTGTCCTGTTTCTATTGGCCTTTGGCCAGAGTCCCGGTCTATGGCTACGAGATAAGACAATCAGGGTGGCCTTGTCAATCCTGGGGTTATCAGGACTACTGTTTATTCAACCCTAACTTCAGCTGCCACTCAAACCCTGCTAACTCTGTTTCTGTGTGTGTGTGTGTGTGTGTGTGTGTGTGCTTGCTTGCATATATGTGTGTGTGTGTGTGTGTCACTCCACCCTGCCCTTTTTGTTAATATAAGAAATGAACCATCACACTGCAGTGTATCACAGGGTGGACTAGGCTATCAGACGCTGGGCTCACTCCTGCACACTACACTCCTATGAGAACAGTCATACTCATTCCTCCCCCCTTTGCCCCGTTCCCCTTATACCTTTCTCCCGCCCTCCCTCCCTCCCTCCTCCTCTCCCTCATTTGTTTTGTTCTAGTTGTTCTTAGAAGGGTTATGTTTGACGTTTTAAAGGGAATGTTCCACAGCTCCTCAGTGGGGGTGTAGGGGTGGGGTTAAGAGGTTGCAGCAATGGTCTCGTCATGGACATTAGCGTGTTCATGGGAAGCTGAGCCTTTCAGTGGACAGTCTGAATGGAAAGGTACTGTATGCTGGGAGTCGTGTGTGTGTGTCCTGATAGCACAGCACATAAGGCAGATAGAGAAAACTAGACACTGAGGTTATCAGCTTAGTAAGGAAGCTGGGATGGGAAAACAGCACATCCTCTGTGAAGCTATACACTCTTAGGAAAAAGGGTTCCAAAGGGTTTCTTTGGTTGTCCCCAAAGGAGAACCCTTTTTGGTTCCAGATATAACCCTTTTTGGTTCCAGGTAGAACTATTTTGGGTTCTATGTAGAACCCTCTGTGGAAAAGGTTTTACATGGAACCCAAAAGGGTTCTACCTGGAACCAAAAATGGTTCTCCTATGGGGACAGCCAAATAATCGTTTTAGGTTCTATATAGCACCTTTTTTTCTAAGAGAGTAGGGAGGGAGAGAAGGAGGGAGGCAGCGAGGGAAGGATGGACAGAGGCAGGGGTTTGGGGGAGGGGGAAAGAGGGAGGGAAAGAGGGGGAAGTTATACTTCTAGTATCATGCTATCCATCCCTGCCATAGCAGACCCCGGATTCAAACCAATTTAAAACTAGACTAGACTTGCTCTGTTGACTAGGATGGTTGCCTTTGAGTTGTGTGTTGTGCAGAAAGTTGGTAGTCCGATTGGAGCAGAATAGAATGCACTTTTACACCTAGACTAATTTACCCTAACCTACCTATACACTCTGTATCGGCAGTTTGGTATTCATCATTTGTTTCACATGACATGAATATGCTTGTTTTAAATCCTAACAAAGCTGTACAATTCCATCGCCTTTCTCTTGGTGAAAACCCATCTGCATCCAGTGTGTTTCACACATTCCAATTCATTCCATCTGTCCATTTGAGGCTATATCTAATTCCTCCACTGACTATTGCTCAATGTATTTTAAGGAGTTGCTGGAAAAAGAGAGGACTTGCAGGTTCAGGAAAAGGGAGAAATGGAAAAGAAAAGGAGAAAGCAATCGTTTATAATTCTGTTGAAAGGAGAATGATGTTCTTGTGTTTCTCAGTATTCTATTCCAGTAGTGGGTATTCATTGTGCCAGATGGGAGGCTGTTCTTCCAACTCAAACACCTACAGCGGTCTACAGCGCATCTACACCAGGCCCTGGGAGATGGAACACGGGCCAGTTTGGCCTTTTAGAACATATTGAGTAAGATTACATGGTCGAGGTCCCAAATGGCACCCTATTCCCTATGTAATGCACAACTTTTGACCAGGGCCTATAGTGCACTACTTTTGACCCTATGGGCCCTGCTTAAAAGAAGTGCACTAACTAGGAAAAAGGGTGCCATTTATGACACAACCATGGACAGGGGTAACCTCGGCCTCAGGCTAAATCCTACCACACAATACAGAAGGCTAGACAGAGAGGGATCCAGCTGGTGGACGAGACTTTATAGACAGGGAACCTGATCCATGATCAGCGATCCTATTCTAAGACCGTGGAGGGTGGATTGATGTGTGTGTGTGTGTGTGCGTGCGTGCACATGCGTGTGTTTGTTTTTGTGTGTGTGATATAGCAGCCAGATGTGTCGTGATGTACTGTATGAGAGGAATGTTGTGTTATCAGTGAATCAAAGCTTCTGTTCTGTTCTCAGTATTATAATCTACAGATCAACCTCTGACCTCATAACTGATTGACTGACTGACTAACTGACTGACTATAGGAGGAAAAAGGGACACAGTACACACATGCAAATGCACGTGCACACACACACGTGCATGGGAACGCACACACACCCATTTACACTACAGACCTGTTAACAACAGCATATGTGTAGAGTTCATTGCCGGTCAGAACAAAAAAACTAAAAAGTTCTGTCTCTCAAATCTGTGTGTTCAGAGGTTTGTTCTGTTGATACAGTACCTCATTACAACCAGATCCATGTTAAACCAATGACTGAATCTCCTCAAACAAAAACAAGATTAGGAAATGTTTTTGTTGCAAATTTAGGCCACATAGATTAGCAGGTGATTTAGACAATGATGCATGGTTACATTAGCTTTTCAGGAAACAATAATCAGAAGTTGTAGATCACTACAGTCCTCAGAGGGTTATGCCTCCACTTCAAAGGTTAAATGCAGCTGTTTTTTTTATCTCAATATCAAATCATTTCTGGGTAAAAATTAAGTACCTTACTGTGATTGTTTTCAATTAAAATGGTCAAAACTAAACAAGAAAAAGTGGTCTGAGAGAGATGCCTAATTGGAGGAGCCTAATGGGGAGGGATGTGTAACCTGAAAACTAGCTGTTATTGGCAGAGAGGAGGGCAAACTCTCTTTGTCATTGGTCTATTCAATTATACATCACCAGGCGGTCCAAAAACCCCACCCAGCCAAACAAGCTGAATTTTCAGGCTGTCTTTTCAAAGAGGTCTTACACTAAAAGTGCATTATCATAATTTTCACAATTTCACAGTATTGTTCCAACCTCTTAGTGTGGATATATATATATATAAAACACAGGAAAATCACGTTTTTGACAGCACTGCCCCTTTTAAATGCACAGTCTGCAATATTGTGTCCTGCATTTTCAACAGTAATTTCAACAAATTAAAGAGATACCTGTTGAAAGAGTACAACTTATAAATGCCTTATGAGCTTAGTACAACTGTTTTAACATACTGTATCATAACTCAAATCTAAGGGAAATATTGGTACATGTAATTGGGTTTTTGGTCATTTAGGTTTTAGTGAACAAAGGATGGGTAGCTTCAAATCATATTAAAAAAAGTAATGTTGATATCATGGAACAGACATGATAGCAATGAAGTGCTCTTTGCATGTGCTTATAGTCATGGATTGCATTTGCTCCACTCTGTAAAAATGTTGTTAGTCTGGCTTGATGGTGCACATATTGAAGACTGTGGCTTTATTAACGAGAGGGATTCCCTGTACGGGGAGGAGTCAGCTGCGTATGGAGGCAGATCAGCGAAGAGTTTTCCTCCGTTTGTTTGTTTGTGTGTGTGTGTTGAACTTGTGGCAGTAAGCTGGTGGATGTGCAGTGTTAAGTGTGAGTGGATGTTGTGTGTGACTGTGTACCCAGTTCAAGAGGACAACGTAAGAGAAAACTGCAGGAGATTTTCCCATTGGTTTGGTCGTTTTATCAAAGGAATAGCTTACCGACACCGATTGTCAAACTCTTGGCTCGCGGTTTCTCAGCTCCGTGTGTTTCTGTGTGCTAGTCTAGCAGGTCTCGAGGTGAGTCAAATTTCTTTACGTGATCTGATCCGTTATGTTATGTTGTTATGTTTACTTTACATACGTCATGCACTCAGATAGAGGGGGGATACATTGTAAACATAGGGGGACCAACTCACACAGACTGTTGAGCAGACTAGTCTACCGGTTTCGCAAAGTAGAAGTAGCCTACAACAACAACACACTCTGCATTTTACCTAAGTCACAGACTAAATCATATTAATATGTATTACATTTTATACAGTATGTAGCGTGGACCTCAAATCATGGTTGCATCAGGCCACAGTCTGATGCAAGGTTCTGTTAGTTAGTTCGTTTATGATAGTAAGTAGCTTACTCTTGTTTGTCTGCATGGCTGACTGTCATAAAGACCGTGACTTATTATACACAGACATTTATGCATAGTCACTTTAACTCTACCCACATGTACATATTACCTCAACTAGCCGGTGCCCCCGCACATTGACTCTGCAACGGTACCCCCCTGTATATATAGCCTCCCTACTGTCACTTTATTTTACTTCTGCTCTTTTTTCTCTCCACTTTTTTTGTTGTTGTTTTATTTTTTACTTTTTTTGTAAAAAATAAATGCACTGTTGGTTAAGGGCTGTAAGTAAGCATTTCACTGTAATGTCTGCACCTGTTGTATTCGGCGCATGTGACCAATAAAATTTGATTTGATTTGATTTATCTACAACTTTTATGGTCTCAGCTATCTGACTAGCTAAGCTGCTCTGTCACTGAGTCATCTGTCAACTCCCCCTCTCTCTCTACTAATTCTCTCTCTCTTTCTCATTCATATATATATATATATATATATATATATATATATATATATATATATATATATATATATTAGTTGAAGTCGGAAGTTTACATACACTTAGGTTGGAGTCATTAAAACTCGTTTTTCAACCACTCCACAAATTTCTTGTTAACAAACTATAGTTTTGGCAAGTCGGTTAGGACATCTACTATGTGCATGACACAAGTAATTTTTCCAACAATTGTTTACAGACAAATTATTTAACTTATAATTCACTGTATCACAATTCCAGTGGGTCAGACGTTTACATACACTAAGTTGACTGTGCTTTAAACAGCTTGGAAAATTCCAGAAAATTATGTCATGGCTTTAGAAAAAAATGGTAGACCTCCACAAGTCTGGTTCATCCTTGGGAGCAATTTCCAAACGCCTGAAGGTACCACGTTCATCTGTACAAACAATAGTACGCAAGTATAAACACCATAGGACCACGCAGCAATCATACTTCTCAGGAAGGAGATGCGTTCTGTCTCCTAGGGATGAAAGTACTTTGGTACGAAAAGTGCAAATCAATCCCAGTACAACAACAAAGGACCTTGTGAAGATGCTGGAGGAAACAGGTACAAAAGTATCTATATCCACAGTAAAACGAGTCCTATATCGACATAACCTGAAAGGCCGCTCAGCAAGGAAGAAGCCACTGCTCCAAAACCGCCATAAAAAAGCCAGACTACGGTTTGCAACTGCACATGGGGACAAAGATCGTACTTTTTGGAGAAATGTCCTCTGGTCTGATGAAACAAAAATAGAACTGTTTGGCCATAATGACCATCGTTATGTTTGGAGGAAAAAGGGGGTGCCTTGCAAGCCGAAGAACACCATCCCAACCGTGAAGCACGGGGGTGACCGCATCATGCTGTGGGGGTGCTTTGCTGCAGGAGGGACTGGTGCACTCCACAAAAATAGATGGCATCATGAGGAAGGAAATGTATGTGGATATATTGAAGCAACATCTCAAGACATCAGTCAGGAAGTTAAAGTTTGGTCGTAAATGGGTCTTCCAAATGGACAATGACCCCAAGCATACTTACAAGTCAAGGTATTGGAGTGGCCATCACAAAGCCCTGACCTCAATCCTATAGAACATTTGTGTGCAGATCTGAAAAAGCGTGTGTGAGCAAGGAGGCCTACAAACCTGACTCAGTTACACCAGCTCTTTAAAGGAGGAATGGGCCAAAATTCACCCAACTTATTGTGGGAAGCTTGTGGAACGTTTGACCCAAGTTAAACAATTTAAAGGCAATGCTACCAAATACTAATTGAGTGTATGTAAACTTCTGACCCACTGGGAATGTGATGAAAGAAATAAAAGCTGAAATCATTCTCTCCACTATTATTCTGACATTTCACATTCTTAAAATAAAGTGGTGATCCTAACTGACCTAAAACAGGGAATTTTTACTAGGATTAAATGTCAGGAATTGTGAAACTGAGTTTAAATGTATTAATATAGCATGTTGATTTGTTATTATGCATGCCTGCATCCTGGGAATAGGGGAGTGTGTACTTACGTTTTGCCCTGCGTGCTCGTCAAATAATTTTGATGCACTATGAGAGGTAGGCACGCTTTTTCTGTCGTCTTCAGAAAAGTTAAATTCCTTTAAGCACAAAGTCATACACACAGTGTCTTCTTCATGAATAATGTTGTATATTTAGAGTTAACTCATAAGTGGATGGTATTTTTACGATTTAATTGTACTTTTTAGGATGATATTAACATTCTGAATTCAACATATGGTTACTAGCTAGTTAAGGTATTGTATGTGCGAACAATGGCTAGCTCCTCAACTGATCCCAGTCCTTTGTATTGTGCGTCTATGTTGTAGAAAGAGGCGACAATGGGCAGAACATATTTGTGCTCTACAAATGTTTTGTCTTTTCTTTTGGATGCAGGTATGTGGTTTTATCTATGTAAAATGTATGTTGATACATTATAAGGAGAGCCTTCATTTCTCAGAACAAGAATAGACTGACGAGTTTCAGAAGAAAGTTATTTGTTTCTGGCCATTTTGATCCTGTAATCGAACCCACAATTGCTGATGCTCCAGATGCTCAACTAGTCTCAAGAAGGCCAGTTTTATTGCTTCTTTAATCAGCACAACAGTTTTCAGCTGTGCTAACATAATTGCAAAAGGGTTTTCTAATGACCAATTAGCCTTTTAAAATGATAAACTTGGATTAGCAAACACAACGTGCCATTGGAACACAGGACTGATGGTTGCTGATAATGGGCCTATGTAGATATTCCATTAAAAATCATCAGTTTCCAGCAACAATAGCCATTTACAACATTAACAATGTCTACACTGTATTTCTGATCAATTTGATGTTATTTTAATAGACAAAAAAATTGCTTTTCTTTCGAAAACAAGGACATTTCTAAGTCACCCCAAACTTTTGAACGGTAATGTATGTGTGTGTATATACAGTGGGGAGAACAAGTATTTGATAAACTGCCGATTTTGCAGGTTTTCCTACTTACAAAGCATGTAGAGGTCTGTAATTTTTATCATAAGTACACTTCAACTGTGAGAAACATAATCTAAAACAAAAATCCAGAAAATCACATTGTATGATTTTTAAGTAATTCATTTGCATTTTATTGCATGACATAAGTATTTGATCACCTACCAAACAGTAAGAATTCCGGCTCTCACAGACCTGTTAGTTTTTCTTTAAGAAGCCCTCCTGTTCTCCACTCATTACCTGTATTAACTGCACCTGTTTGAACTCGTTACCTGTATAAAAGACACCTGTCCACACACTCAATCAAACAGACTCCAACCTCTCCACAATGGCCAAGACCAGAGAGCTGTGTAAGGACATCAGGGATAAAATTGTAGACCTGCACAATGCTGGGATGGGCTACAGGACAATAGGCAAGCAGCTTGGTGAGAAGGCAACAACTGTTGGCGCAATTATTAGAAAATGGAAGAAGTTCAAGATGACGGTCAATCACCCTCGGTCTGGGGTTCCATGCAAGATCTCACCTCGTGGGACATCAATGATCATGAGGAAGGTGAGGGATCAGCCCAGAACTACACGGCAGGACCTGGTCAATGACCTGAAGAGAGCTGGGACCACAGTCTCAAAGAAAACCATTAGTAACACACTACGCCGTCATGGATTAAAATCCTGCAGCGCACGCAAGGTCCCCCTGCTCAAGCCAGCGCATGTCCAGGCCCGTCTGAAGTTTGCCAATGACCATCTGGATGATCCAGAGGGGGAATGGGAGAAGGTCATGTGGTCTGATGAGACAAAAATATAGCTTTTTGGTCTAAACTCCACTTGCCGTGTTTGGAGGAAGAAGAAGGATGAGTACAACCTCAAGAACACCATCCCAACCGTGAACCATGGAGGTGGAAACATCATTCTTTGGGGATGCTTTTCTGCAAAGGGGACAGGACGACTGCACCATATTGAGGGGAGGGTGGATGGGGCCATGTATCGCGAGATCTTGGCCAACAACCTCCTTCCCTCAGTAAGAGCATTGAAGATGGGTCGTGGCTGGGTCTTCCAGCATGACAACGACCCGAAACACACAGCCAGGGCAACTAAGGAGTGGCTCCGTAAGAAGCATCTCAAGGTCCTGGAGTGGCCTAGCCAGTCTCCAGACCTGAACCCAATAGAAAATCTTTGGAGGGAGCTGAAAGTCCGTAATGCCCAGCGACAGCCCCGAAACCTGAAGGATCTGGAGAAGGTCTGTATGGAGGAGTGGGCCAAAATCCCTGCTGCAGTGTGTGCAAACCTGGTCAAGACATACAGGAAACGTATTATCTCTGTAATTGCAAACAAAGGTTTCTGTAACAAATATTATGTTCTGCTTTTCTGATGTATCAAATACTTATGTCATGCAATAAAATGCAAATTAATTACTTAAAAATCATACAATGTGATTTTCTGGATTTTTGTTTTAGATTCCGTCTCTCACAGTTGAAGTGTACCTATGATCAAAATTACAGACCTCTACATGCTTTGTAAGTAGGAAAACCTGCAAAATCGGCAGTGTATCAAATACTTGTTCTCCCCACTGTATATGTGTGTATATACATACATACATACATACATACATACATACATACATACACACACACAATAATTCTACTAATCAGCTGTGCCTCCAGATCTTGAATTGCCGGATCAGGTGTGTTAGTGCAGGGAATTTAGCGGAATCAGCAGATTAATGTTTGGGATGGGGGTCTTCTCAATAAAACAACGCATAAACACACACACCAGAGGAGGTTGGGGGGAGGAGTTATCGGAGGACAGGCTCATTGTAATGGCTGGAATGGAATCAATGGAACGGAGTCAAGTGTGGTTTCCATATGTTGTATGTGTTTGATACCATTACATTTATTCCATTCCAGCCATTACAATGAGCCCATCCTCCTATATCTCCTCCCACCATGCTCCTCTGACATACACACAGACACACACACACACAGGGCCCTGACATTATTAAGTTGCTCTTTGTCCCAGCCAGCTCTCTGGTGCTCTCTGTATGGCAAGTTAATCAGTTTCTCTCTCTCTCTCTCTCTCCTCCCCCTATCCCCCCCCCTCTCTTTCTGAAACACAAATGTCAGAAAATGTCAGCAAATGTCAAGTGGGTTGTGTTTCAATACATCAACATGATTATTAGATGGACATGGCACGTTATTAACAACCCTTCCATGTCCAACTAGAGGCCAAATAATATGAAGCTAGTTAGTCTCTCTCCCTCTCTCTCTCTGAATGAAGGGGTGAGTGTGATAAGACAGGAGAATGGGGTAGCTGTTAATAGCTGGCTTCTATTTTCCGCTTCTTGAGTTAGTGAGTTGGCCCAGTCAGTGTTTCTCCTAGCGTTAAAGCTCAGACACATCGGTAGAATTGTCAAATGTTTTTCTGCCGACAGTACTTAGCATCTCTGAACAGAGTGTCGGCAGTCAATCTCTTTTGTGTTCACACAGCAACGACCTAGGAAGTCTTCAGCCACTCAGCCTTGTTAACATACTCCAAACCAGAAGGTGGCAGTAGCGTTGTTTGGCAATGCATATCCATGCGTATTGCTTATGGTCTAAATTCCAAGCTTCCAAGCTATCTGCGCTAATGTTGCTATTTTGTAGAAAGTCCTTGTTTTGATACTAGCCAGATGCCCACAGCTTAATAACTACCTAGCAAAGTGACAAAGAAACAATTTAATTCACTCTCCACAATTACATACTGCCAGTGCTAGCCTATAGCCAAATGTATAGCTAGCTTGCTAACGTTAGCATATTCAATAGCTAGCACAACATAGCTAGCTAGCGTGCTAAGGACACTGCACTAACTCGGCAGATGTTTCATGGAAACTAGCTAATCCATTGTGATTTAATTATAATGTCAATACTAGCTACAGAGGTTAGCTAGCTTGTAGGAAGTATTTAATGTTGTGTGCATTGCATCTGTGCACTTAGCTAGCTACTATCCCATAGCCTACATTGCATATGAAGTGTGACTGGCTCATCTGTGGATCTATGGAGAAAATTGCCTCTTGTTTTTGTTGACTGCCCCACATGGTGGATATTGCTCTTTGATTGGCCCAAAGTCAAGTTGTTGGCCACTGACGAGCATTGTGATTCTACAAGTAGAATCGGTAGGTTTGTTGCTACCGGGTCGGCATGAAGCAGGTTCTACTTTTGTTCTAGCAAGATGAGGAACAACCTCCCACTGATAAGTACCTATCGGCAGTGAGATTCTTGGTGTGTTTCATGCTTTACTGTGAGTTGGCCCAGTCAGTGTTTCTCCTAGCGTTACAGTACTGCGGCAGCCCACCGAAGATTGCCTACCAGCTCCACTCTGTCCAAGGTGCAAATGTTAACTTCCACATAAATATGATTTTCGCTTACTCTTGACTAAGCGAAAATTCGACTTAAAGCGGCAATCAGCAGTTGAAACAATTACAAAGCGTTTTTCCCGCACCTGTTTCGGTAAAAAGCTGAAGGATGTTGCTGGAGAAGTGTAACCACTCTCAAATTCATAGACCGAGCTAAGGACTGATTGATCGTCCATGATATCAAAAGTATAGTTTTAACCATGTTTAAAGTGCTATATAGTGTTTGTTTACATTTTCTTTGTTTACAAACATTGGAGTAAAACAAGCTTATATTTGGGGTATGACAGTTGAACTAAGCTGAGGCATTTATAAGTTATTTTCTTTAAGAATCAATGGGTACATATCATTCATTTATAAGTCCAAAAATGGATGTAGCAACTGCAGACTGCCTCTTTAAGTGGAAGTTAGGATTTGTCCCAGGGGAGAACAACTGCCCCCTCTCATTGAAGCCACGGAAGTTCAAGGCCGACCGCAGTACTGTGGGCATTGTTAGCAGGAAACAGGATCCCCCCATTATAATGAATGGAAAAATGTCAATCTCGTGGTCAATCTTCATGTAAAAAATTAATTAAATCAAAGACAATCATGATACCAATCATTTCTTCTAATACAGCTAGCTAAGGGCATGTATGTTCTTTAAAATCACACACAGAAGAAGTTTAGTTACTAATGGCAGCCTGCAGTACCCTGGTCAGCCTTCAATTTGAGTTACTCAATGAGAGGAAGCAGCACTGAGCTAGCCTGCAACATCACTTCCTGGAGTACCTCAAACTGCACATGTTATCTCCATGAGACGCCATCTTAACTGACTTAATTTGTCTCCAATGTGCTATTGAGTCTTCACATAGGAATAAATGGTGTCACGTGATCGATGGCTTTGTCCATTCATATATATACAGTAATTTATTCATCCCCAAGCTGTCAAGGTTAGGATAAGCTTCATCAGGAATGTAGCAGTGAGTTATCTGGGACCACTGTGCTTAGTCAATGCATGTGGACCAACTTAGACACTCACTAAGACTAGCCCATATTGGATAAGCAAGAAGACTTGAGGACTAGACTACGAAGCACTTTTAATGGAGATTCTCTTTTGAGCATACTTTTAAGTCCAGGACTATAGGCTTACTTTTTGTCTGGGAAACTGGCCCTTAGTCTGTCTCGCTGTCTCTCTTCTCTCTCTTTCTTTCTCTCTCTCTCTCTTTCTCTCTTTTGTTTTCTTTCTCTCTCTCTCTGCAGGTGTTAAGTAGTCATGTGATATGGGATGATCTCTTATTTAATCATAGGAGTTGCTGTGTTTGGGAAGCATCAGAGTATTATGGAATAGTGTGCGTGAGTGTGTGTAATTGTAATTGTCTATCTCTACAGTTAGGGTTCCTTGTTTGATGTTCTGTTGGTCTCTCTGTGTAGGTATCTGGTCAGTGGAGTGAGGAGTAAATGTGATCTCCAGAACTGGGACCTACAGAAGGATAACATGGCCTTAGCCGGGTGTCCGGACTACTTCCTCCTCCAACCTAACTACCAGGTAAAGACTACACAGGCACACATACACACACACACACACACACACAACAGCTGTGTCTGTGACTGTAACCATAGTGACAGGGCTGGGTCTCACATGTCCGCATGCCTGCTGTAACCGTGGCGATGCTCAGCTGACACATAGACCCCTTAGAAGTGGTTATAGAAGCAGTAGTATTTAGGGTTGCTTCAACCGGCATGTCTGAAAAACCTGTGAATTTTGGGAAAGCTAATACCAGAATGTTCTACCCTAGTAGCATTACTTCTACTCCACTGTACTACTGTAGTGAATGAGACTATTGTGAGTCAAGCAGGCTTTTGTGCTTTATTCTGAGTCTGAAACGTCATGGCCTATAGGACTAGACTGGAGGCCCTCAAGGCATATAAGTAGACCAGGAAAACAAACAACAAAAACAACTTCACATCATCAGACACACACCACCTTTCCCACCCTCCCCAATCGGCATTTTAGTTAATTAGGGCTGAAAGCATGGAATTTCTGTTATTGTGTGTGTGTGTGTGTGTGTTTTTAAGCTGTCATGCTGTATCATATTGATGGGCCAACATTATCCATTATGTAATACATTGTCACACACAGACACACACACACCATACAGCCTCTCGGGCTGAGACAGTAGGTTAAGTGTGTGTAGATGAGGAGGGGAGCCTGTGGACGAACCTCTCTTCCACATACTGTACTTACATATCTCTCTCTGGGTATATTTTGTCCATCTGAGGCATGTTCCAAGACTCTCGGAGCGGAAGAGCTGAGCACGTGTGTGTGTCCAAGCGGGAGAGCTGGATGTGTGCCATGGACACATTAGAGGGAGAACCGCTTTGTGTGTGTGAGTGTGTATCAGAGAACTATGCTAGAATACTTTTATTTCTCTCCAAACTAGGCTTTAGCTCAACGGGCTAATTCTGTCTTGTGGCACACTGATAACCTGTGTTCAAACACAGTGGTCTCCATATGCGTGGATATGGTGTGCACTGTGCAGGCCTGAGTTCTGCCATGCTTGCTAAGACGGTCAGACCTGCTCATCTTTACAACACTAGCTTACAACACTAGCTTCTCAAACCGCTCTCTATCTTTAACCACTTTCAGCCTCTCTCTATCTGTTCAATAAAGTCAGAAAATACCTTCCTCTAAGGTAAGGAAACAAATATCTAAATATGTAAAATTGCTAAACTATCCATTGAATGTGGTAATATAATAGTTACAACTCTGTCCTACAGACATGTGAATGTGGTAGTTACAACCTTCCTGCACAGTTGTCTTATGTAGTATCACTGCTGCCATGGACCCGTGTGTGTGAAAGGTCAGCATGGTTGTTGTTATAGGATCGTCCTGTGTGTGTATGACGTGTGCATGTGTGTATTATATGTGTGTTATGGAGTGTTAATGTTTGTGTTGTGTAGTTCTGGTTTCCACAGACGTTTGTGTTTGTGTGTGAGCAGCAGAGCAGTCTCTGGAAAATCCTAGGCTGCTTCTCAGAGCTGTAAATCTCTCTCTGGGCGTTTTATGGATGTTTTCAGAGTGCCGAGGGGAGTGGTGTGTGTGTGTGTGCATGTGTGTGCCGTACCTCTGGCAGCGAGCAGTTCCTGGAAACTGTACTTCCGCGTTCTCTGCTTTCCTGGAAAACTGGAAATTGAAAATGTGTTTTCCTTTTTTTATTCTCCTCAGCAGTGCTCCTTATCTGAGGCTGCTTCGTGTGTCTGTGTGTGTGATCTGAGGCTGCTTCGTGTGTGTGTGTGTGTGTGTGTGTGTGTGTGTGTAGATCTGTTTCTGCATCTGTGTGTGCTGGCACATGCAAACGTGTGTGTTTGTATATGTTGGCTGGATGACAGATTCATACACATGCAGACAAAACTCTCCCAGACGTGTTCCAAACTGTTTCTCTTTCTCAAATGGCACCTTAATCCCTACCACTACTTTGACCAGATCCCAATGGGTCCCTATGTGCCATTCACGTAAAAAACAATACAATGCTAAGGGAACACGCATGTTGCCATGCAGTGTATGTCCTGAATTATTGTGCTTTCTGTTTCTCCATTCACACAGGAAACTGTGGACCGGACTTCCTCCCACAGACCAGACGATTTGATTGGTCAAGGGTTTCAACGCTCTGCCCATCGGAACTCCGACCATCAAGGTGATTGTCCTCCTCTCCAGTCCTGTCCTCTCCTCTCCCATCATCTATCATCCCCTCTCTCCGCTCCTTTCTCCTCTCCTCTGTTGTCCAAATTAAGAGGCTATTATATTGTTTTTTTGGTGCTCAACATTTTTCTCACCGGCTGGTGGGTTGAGTTTTCCAGAATATCCAGCAGACTCCTGGGAATTCTGTAGGAATGCTCTTCTAGGAATGCTGTGGGAAGGCAGGCTGTAAATCTTCTTCCTGTTTGACCCCGCTACTTCCTGGTTGTGTCGTCAATGCCTGGTTTCCATGGCGATTGTTGCTCACAGTCATGTTGTAAACATTGGCTCACTGTAAAGTATTTAGGCCTAAAGGACCATAAAGTACATAGACCTTTATTATGTTAGATTATATTATGTTAGGCTATATTATGTTAGATTATATTATGTTAGGCTATATTATGTTAGATTATATTATGTTAGGCTATATTATGTTAGATTATATTATGTTAGGCTATATTATGTTAGATTACATTATGTTAGATTATATTATGTTAGGCTATATTATGTTAGATTACATTATGTTAGATTATATTATGTTAGGCTATATTATGTTAGATTACATTATGTTAGATTATATTATGTTAGGCTATATTATGTTAGGCTATATTATGTTAGGCTATATTATGTTAGGCTATATTATGTTAGGCTATATTATGTTAGATTACATTATGTTAGGCTATATTATGTTAGATTATATTATGTTATGCTATATTGTGTTAGGCTATATTATGTTAGGCTATATTATGTTAGGCTATATTATGTAAGGCTATATTATGTTAGGCTATATTATGTTAGGCTATATTATGTTAGGCTATATTATGTAAGGCTATATTATGTTAGATTATATTATGTTAGGCTATATTATGTTAGGCTATATTATGTTAGGCTATATTATGTAAGGCTATATTATGTTAGATTATATTATGTTAGGCTATATTATGTTAGGCTATATTATGTTAGGCTATATTATGTTAGGCTATATTATGTTAGATTATATTATGTTAGGCTATATTATGTTAGATTATATTATGTTAGGCTATATTATGTAAGGCTATATTATGTTAGGCTATATTATGTTAGGCTATATTATGTTAGGCTATATTATGTTAGGCTATATTATGTTAGGCTATATTATGTTAGATTACATTATGTTAGGCTATATTATGTTATGCTATATTGTGTTAGGCTATAGGGATGTGCATCTCTCCTTACTAGTAATATGTCAATATTTATCTTTAGAAATTAGCTACGACATACATAGCTAATTAATATAACACCGTTTTGGATTTCACCCCCGTTTCAAAAGCAAATGGTTTTGACCATTTGGAACTTTACAGAGGAGAGTTGCTCCGACCAGTGCGGCTCGCAAAAATTATTGCTGTCTTTGTAATGAAATTAAACCTTTACCCTGTTCATGTAAAAATGACCAAATGCACTGACTGTTTAAAGCAGAGCTACCAGAAATATTTTGTACGGTGAACCTGGCAATCGAAAACCCCCAATCAGCAGTTAGATGTGCAAAATGTGAGTTGTGTCCACTCCGGTAGCCCGGTACAGCTCCACCGGTAAAACAACATTTTCTACAGTGCATTTGGTAACAATGACCCAGTAAATTATATTGGTTGTCCCTCAAGTAGCCCATTGTACCCGTATACATGTTGAAAATGGCAGATTTGGACACTGGTAAGCACCTTAATTGGAATGCTGTACAGTAACATGCTATACATGACATCAGAGCTCTGCGTCTCTGCCTCACAGTGCTGTATGGGTTTTGACTGACAGACGTTCTGAACTTGAGCACCACGCACGACAAGAAGTTGCCCCCCGTCCCTCCCGCTAATTAGGCAACTTTTGCAAATGTTTTATTGTCTGACGGAAATGCTGTACATAACGAGGGCTCAATGTATTTTGAAAGATGAAACATTGAGGATTATTATAAATACCGCTTTGATGTCAAACAAGCAAGCCAAACACCCGTGAGTCCAAATGTGCACTTCACATTTCCATAACATAAAACACATGCAATATACAGTGTCAACGTTTATGATCACTATGTTTGATGTACAGTTACAAGATGACATGCCGTTATACTCTGGGTTGTTCTGAACAGAACTGTGCACACTTTGGAGAGGTGTGTGGCCACTTGGAAACACCAGTTAGACCTCTCACTCAAACCCTTGTCATTTTTTTGTCTTATGTTGCTCCTCTCCCAAATTTTCCAAGAATATTCTTATGTTATGGAATGTATCCAGAGTATTTTCAGATTTTGTTATCAACAAATATGGCAAAAAGTACTGTTTGGATTCAGTCTTGTGTCAGGTGAACTGTTGTGTCCTCACCTTTTAGTTTAATAATTTCCCCATAATCTCCAAACTGTTCCCTTTTAATTGCTACCAGTTATGCATATACTTTCCATATTTATTCTGTAAGAAACATTTCAATTTATCCCTATCCATACAGTATAGGCCAATTCCCACGAGTGTAAGGGGTTAATAAAGTCTCTGATTTCATATTGGGAAAGCCATTTTACAAACGTCTGAATGCTGAAGGTGCCACGCAGATTAGCCTACCAATATTAGAACAGGGATAGAGTAGGCCTACCTCTCGTTGGCTCGAGCAGCTGCGTCTCTCATATTGTACACACAGTTGCTCTGGATAAGACGTCTGCTAAATGACTAAAATGTAAATGTAAGTTGTTATCTGACTTGTATATCAATGTCATAAGCAGCTACATGCACAAAAGTTGCATAGGCTGAAGGAGAGGACGCATCAATTCAGTCACAACAGATTAGAGGTATTTTCTGAGTAAGGCAGAAACAATTATATGAGTAAAAACGAACCTGCGATTCGTAACGTCTAAGTCGCTCTGGATAAGAGCGTCTGCTAAATGACTAAAATGTCATGTTTGAATCGGTTTTCTTACCAATGTAGCTTCATTTGGATCGGTTTGGGCTCCCGTGGACCGATGCACTTGCCTAGAGGCATATTAGCTGGTTCAGTGACTTTAAGACTTCAGTATGCTGACTGTAGAGAATTATAGACTTCAGTATGTTGACTGTAGAGAATGATAGAGACTTCAGTATGTTGACTGTAGAGGATGATAGAGACTTCAGTATGTTGACTGTAGAGAATGATAGAGACTTCAGTATGTTGACTGTAGAGGATGATAGAGACTTCAGTATGTTGACTGTAGAGAATTATATACTTCAGTATGAAGGGACTGCTCAGGATAGCATTCTAACTATCTCTAGTCTACAGTGACATCTACTGGTGAGAGCAAGGTTTGCAGCATGTTTATCTCCTTTTTGCTGTGTTTTAAATACATCTCTATCTCTCCCTCTCTTTCTCTCCCTCTCTTCCCCCCCCCCCCCCCCCCCCCCCCCCCGTAGATGATGTGGATCTGGAGGCGTTGGTGAATGATATGAACTCCTCTCTGGAGAGTCTCTACTCCAGCTGCAATACCCACACAGAGACGGCCCCGCTGCTGCACAACAGCCACGTGCACACCCTTCATCACGGGCACGCTCCTCACGGGCGCGGCCCTCGCCCCCAGCGTCCTACGCCACCTCTGCCCCACTCCTGCCCCCAAGAGAGGCTGTGTCGCTCTCAGCCCGTACACATCAACGCCTTCAGGTAACTATATCACACACAAACACACACATACACACACACACATACACACACACACAGTATCTCTATCTTTCTGAGTAAATGTACATCTGTGGTTGTGATTGAGGTCTTATATTTTAGTGCATCTCTGTCTCCCTCTACAGGAGGCTCCAGGAGGAGCAGCAGCAGTGTCGTCCCTCCTCTCTCCCTGCCATCATCAACCCCTTCCCTGAACTCTGCACCCCCACTGGCTCTCCCATCCTCAGCCCCATACACACCACAGACAACCATGTAAGTACGCACGCACACACACACACACGCGCGCGCACACATATACAAACACAGACGGAGTGACTTTTGAGTGCGAGTGCATGTGTGTGCGTTTTGGTGTGTGTGTGTTGTTTCTAAATCAGCTGACTGGACTGTAATGTCCTGGCATAATGTTGTGTTTGGCCGTAGACCTGCCTTTCCTTATGTTACTCAACAGTTCACTCTGGGTTATCATACTCTGTGTGTGTGTGTTATTCTGGTATGGTGGTCATTAATCACACACACGCACCCACCAGGGTTTCCGTTAGGAACATTTGGCGCGAAACAAGTTACCGGGAAGATTTTAATTAATCTGACATTTGAGAAATTTACCGGTCGTCCATATGCATTGGGTGCGTAACCCATTAGGGTGTCCACCCACGCAGTCAGCGCCATCAATAAACTAGGGATATTGGCCAAATGAGCCACATTTGTGTCTTTATAAACAGCCTATAACTAATTACAAAAACACAATTCCTTGTGTTGCGATTTGTAGCATATGCAAAACTTTATACCCTATTGTTTTATTGGTTTTTACTTTCCTAAAACAATAATTGTCTACCTCACAGTTCAGCTGTTGGAGATTTGAGCACCAAATGCATAACGGCATTGCATGCATAGGCCTATAGGCTTAGGTGTCCACTGTATGATATTAATATTAGAAGAGAAATATAAAGAAAGAAAAGCTTAGCCCTAGCCCCAGCGAGAGAGAGATGGAGATACAGTGAGGGGAAAAAGTATTTGATCCCCTGCTGATTTTGTACGTTTGCCCACTGACAAAGACATGATCAGTCTATAATTTTAATGGTAGGTTTATTTGAACAGTGAGAGACAGAATAACAACAAAAAAATCCAGAAAAATGCATGTAAAAAATGTTATACATTTATTTGCATTTTAATGAGGGAAATAAGTATTTGACCCGTCTGCAAAACATGATTTAGTATTTGGTGGCAAAACCCTTGTTGGCAATCACAGAGGTCAGACGTTTCTTGTAGTTGACCACCAGGTTTGCACACATCTCAGGAGGGATTTTGTCCCACTCCTCTTTGCAGATCTTCTCCAAGTCATTAAGGTTTCGAGGCTGACGTTTGGCAACTCGAACCTTCAGCTCCCTCCACAGATTTTCTATGGGATTAAGGTCTGGAGACTGGCTAGGCCACTCCAGGACCTTAATGTGCTTCTTCTTGAGCCACTCCTTTGTTGCCTTGGCCGTGTGTTTTGGGTCATTGTCATGCTGGAAGACCCATCCACGACCCATTTTCAATGCCCTGGCTGAGGGAAGGCGGTTCTCACCCAAGATTTGACGGTACATGGCCCCATCCATCGTCCCTTTGATGCGGTGAAGTTGTCCTGTCCCCTTAGCAGAAAAACACCCCCAAAGCATAATGTTTCCACCTCCATGTTTGACGGTGGGGATGGTGTTCTTGGGGTCATAGGCAGCATTCCTCCTCCTCCAAACACGGTGAGTTGAGTTGATGCCAAAGAGCTCGATTTTGGTCTCATCTGACCACAACACTTTCACCCAGTTCTCCTCTGAATCATTCAGATGTTCATTGGCAAATGTCAGACGGGCCTGTATATGTGCTTTCTTGAGTAGGGGGTCCTTGTGGGCGCTGCAGGATTTCAGCCCTTCACGGCGTAGTGTGTTACCAATTGTTTTCTTGGTGACTATGGTCCCAGCTGACTTGAGATCATTGACAAGATCCTCCCGTGTAGTTCTGGGCTGATTCCTCACCGTTCTCATGATCATTGCAACTCCACAAGGTGAGATCTTGCATGGAGCCCCAGGCCGAGGGAGATTGACAGTTCTTTTGTGTTTATTCCATTTGCGAATAATCACACCAACTGTTGTCACCTTCTCACCAAGCTGCTTGGCGATGGTCTTGTAGCCCATTCCAGCCTTGTGTAGGTCTACAATCTTGTCCCTGACATCCTTGGAGAGCTCTTTGGTCTTGGCCATGGTGGAGAGTTTGGAATCTGATTGATTGATTGATTGCTTCTGTGGACAGGTGTCTTTTATACAGGTAACAAGCTGTGATTAGGAGCACTCCTAATCTCAGCTCGTTACCTGTATAAAAGACACCTGGGAGCCAGAAATCTTTCTGATTGAGAGGGGGTCCAATACTTATTTCCCTCATTAAAATGCAAATCAATTTATAACATTTTTGACATGCGTTTTTCTGGATTTTTTTGTTGTTATTCTGTCTCTCACTGTTCAAATAAACCTACCATTAAAATTATAGACTGATCATTTCTTTGTCAGTGGGTAAACGTACAAAATCAGCAGGGGATCAAATACTTTTTTCCCTCACTGTTTGCCGGCAACATGATACGACAGGACATGCATTTCTTTATCCTTGTCAGTTACGCTACTGCGTCTGCTATACAGATATACAGAAGGAGGCTAATTCGTAAATGTTCTATTCAAATATTTTTTATAAAGATAGTCATTATATTGTTAGATTATAGGAGTAACTCTGGTAGGCCTGAAACATTCTTCCTAACCTCAAGTTCAACTGTAGTAGTCATTTGGAGTGCCTGTGCGCACAGCCTTCATATTATAGGCCTGCATTATAATAGGCTAATAGCCACACCATATCAAACCTTCACAAATGTTTCTAAACTTTATTAAGGTAATATCAAAAGTAAGTCAAGCCGTTGTTTATAGGGAAAATATGAGCAGGATATTATATTGCGAAAAACAGAACATTACAGTTAGAACTTAATTTGGCCAAAGAAAATGTCTCAACAGAATGAAACAATTCATGTTTTGCATATTTCAAGAACTGGTTTAGATTAATAAATAGGCCTACAATAATAACAATGATATAAAATAATAATAATAATCATAAAATAAATGATTATAAATACAAATAAATAAATAAAAATAGCGAGTTCCAAAGTAGCATGTATTTGGCCACTACAATATTACACCTTTTCCATACGGAGGACATTCCCCTTGTAGCAGGGCTCCAGACTAACATTTTCCCCAGGTGGCACTGGTGCCACTACATTTTTCAGTTGGTGGCACCAGCCCATCATTTGGTCGCACCAATTTTATTTAGCGGGATCACGCAATAGAAAAAATTAGTAGGCCTATCAAGTTATTCACAGTGATTTATAAAAAGTGTAATAGTCTACTGAGATGGTACTGAATAAATAAGTTACTTCATTATCTTGTGATGTTGTGATTCAAAATATTTTAATGTCCAATCTAATCCAGTAATTGTCATGCATTTTGGGTAGACAATTAAGCTATTGTAGTTAAATACAGCTAGTAGCCATGTATTAATCTAACAATACATTTGAATGTCCAGTTGTAGCCTACCGTCCAATGAGGAATATGCACTCGCAATGGCCAAATCGCTTTTCGCTCGCTCCATATCAAATATCTTTGTAATATAGTTGCTGTTTAGAATTGAGAGCCAGTTCCACTGCATTTTTTCATTGTTTCCCTCTAATCAGCGACTGGCTTAGACCTGGGACACCAGGTGGGTGCAATTCATTATCAGGTAGAACAGAAAACCAGCAGGCTCTGGACCTCGTAGGGTAAGAGTTGAATACCCCTGGTATATAGGACATTTTTAGTGAGGTGAATGAATGTTCAGCCCGCACTGATGCGACCAATACATTTCTTAACTCACACAGCCAAGTCAAAGGGTCGCAAAATGTGACTAAATGGTCACAGTCTGGAGCCCTGCCTTGTAGGCTTTTCACTATAGGCATACTCTCGAACTTTCATTTTACTTCAATGAAAAAGGCCTCCATCCTCGCAATCAACAGTAGCCTAGGCCAAAGCTCCTCTTTTGCTTTCTCTCTCTCCTCAGCAGCAGGGCAGCCCCTGACACACACACACACACACACACACACACACACACACACACACACACACACACACACACACACACACACACACACACAGTGTTCTAGGGCTACATGATGCTCTGTGTCCCTTTTCTTGGAGATGTTGCTGGGAACCTCTCAGTATCTGGGCTGTGTGAACCCTGCCTATCCGTCTGGTGTTCCGGGCTTCTCCGACAGCGTCTCTGGGAAAGACAGACGCTCATTTCCCGTTCACACGCTTCCACCCCAGCTCGGAGCGTCACAGCTGTGTGTGTGTGTGTGTGATAGAGAGTTTGTCAGAGTCCAGCCTTTCCTTCCCCCGGTGTGTGTTATTCCGAGAATCCAGTGTCCCAGTCACGTGCACACATACATAAACACACACACTGCTCCTTCTAAGCTACAGGACTGTATCGCTTGCACAGACTGGAATATGTTCCGGGATTCATGCGATAACATTGAGGAGTTTACCACATCAGTCACCGGCTTCATTAATAAGTGCATCGACAAATTCGTCCCCACCGTGACCATACATAGAGATGTTGCTGTGACCGTATTACCGCCACACCCGCAGTCATGACTCAAATTCCACTTCACCATTGAGTCACCGTTGAGTCACTGTAATGTCCTCTTATGCACTCTGGACATGCGTTGATAGTACCCAACTCGCTAACGATCATCAGGTCGCTAATGGCCTGGTACTCAGGGCTCTATTGTCCTTCTAACCACCCTGACATAAATGCAAATGCAATAGAAAATCACATCATACATTTTACATTTTAGTCATTTAGCAGACGCTCTTATCCAGAGCGACTTACAGTTAGGGAATACATCTTTTTTTTTTTTTTTTTTTTTATACTGGCCCCCCGTGGGAATCAAACCCACAACCCTGGCATTGCAAACACCATGCTCTATCAACTGAGCTACATCCCTGCCGGCCATTCCCTCCCCTACCCTGGACGACGCTGGGCCAATTGTGCGCCGCCCATGAGTCTCCCGGTCGCGGCCGGCTGCGACAGAGCCTGGATTCGAACCAGGATCTCTAGTGGCACAGTTAGCACTGCGATGCAGTGCCTTAGACCACTGCGCCACTCAGGAGTACCACTACAATATTAACACATCAAACACTTATCATCAAAACGGTATCATGCTTTTAAAACTCATCTCACTGTGATCGATCAAAAGGTTGATACTGAGTGAAAAACAGGGTCGTTGTGGATGTTGTTTCAAAGTCAAAGAAAACAGCTCTTTCTAAGGTGATGATTAATGCCCTACGCATATTAGAGCTTATGTATACGCCTAGGCCTATAGGGTATATGAGCCCAAGCCCCCCGAAAAAAAGTTATTAAAATAATGATTGTTCCGTTATACAATACATAGCCTAATAGCCTACCACATAGGCCTGTTATGCACGGTAGAAAAACATTTTAAAAAAACATAGATTTAAGATGTCATAATTGGTCTAGCCTATACTCCAAAATGTAACAAATTCTAGTAATCGCCTTTGAATGTGGACTGTATTATTATGCATACTGGATGAACTGGTTACCTTATGCTACGCTCAAAACTTTATATCCATGAGTCTGGGAGAGAATGTATAGGCCTAAGCGTTTCCATCTCCTCTCCTTCATTCCTTTCTCGAGCGAGCAGCCAGGTGCTATATTTCATGAAATATGTATCGTTGTGAAAACATGTTACTGTCAATGTTCCCGAACAGATTTCACTTGGTTACCCAAACTAAGCACTGGGTAGCTGCAGGAATAGGGTTGGAGAGCCCATGGCATACATTTAAGCGGAATATCACCTGTCGCGCAGCGAGAGGCTGCATGCTCCTTGAATAGTGGTTAAGGCGTGTTGTGAAATAGGTGTTCTTATAAGCCCAGGCATTTCTATATCCTGTTTGAAAGCAGTTTTGATGGTTGCCACTAAAATGAGGAGGATCCCAGGTGCTATTATATTTATTTCTCAGCTGCTAAAATTAAGCACATGCTCCACTATAAAACTGGAATAGCCTGCCTGGCATGATTGAAAAACTAACAGCGGAAAGCGGCCACAATTCCCTATTAGAGTGCATACAGATGACGTATTTTTTCCTCTGCCGCTGTTCCTGACCATTTGATAATGGGCCATTCTAAATCGAAACAAATTGTACATATTAGTAAAGACAAGATTCAATTGAGAATAGTCTGAGTGAAAATATGATCACTTGATGAGAGAACAGCGTGTACAGCCTGAGGCAAGGAACAGAGCCCAAGCTTTTCTTTCGACTTTCTCAAATCATCAATAGGCTATAGTCGCATCATTCTAAGGTTTGTATCAACAACCAAATGTGCCAATTTTTTAAAATGTAGATGTTCCAAAGGCGCACATCAGCGGCTTGTATTCATCGAGATGCTAAACATGTTTATGTTAACTATCAGTCAATTACCGTGAGACCGTTAACTATTTGCATGAAAATAACCGGCTAACAAAATGTAATGACTGCGACAGCCCTACATATGTACATATCCCAACCAGAAGCCATGAATTATAGGCAACATCTGCACTGAGCTAAAGGCTAGAGCTGCCGCTTTCAAGGAGCAGGACACTAATCTGGACGCATATAAGAAATCCCGCTACACCCTCTGACGAGCCATCATACAGGACTAATATCTAATCTACTACTCTGGCTCTGATGCACGTCGAATGTGGCAGGGCTTTCAAACTATCACGGATTACAAAGGGAAACCCAGCAGCGAGCTGCCCAGTGACGCAAGCCTACCAGACGAGCTAAATGCCTTCTATGCTTGCTTCAAGGCAAGTAACACTGAACCATGCATGAGAGCACCAGCTGTTTCCGGAAGAATGTGTGATCTCGTTCTCCGTAGTCGATGTGAGTAAGACCTTTAAATAGGTTAACATTCACAAGGCCGCAGGGCCAGACGGATTACCAGGACGTGTACTCCGAGCATGCGCTGACCAGCTGGCAAGTGTTTTTTTACTGACATTTTCAACCTCTCCCTGACCCAGTCTGTAATACCTACATGTTTCAAGCAGACCACCATAGTCCCTGTGCCCAAGAACGTCAAGGTAGCCTGTCTAAATGATTATCGCCCCATAGCACTCATTATCTTTAGCCATGAAATGCTTTGAAAGGCTGGCCATGGCTCACATCAACACCATCATCCCAGACACCCTAGACCCACTCCAATTCGCATACCACCCCAACAGATCCACAGATGACGTAATCTCCATTGCACTCCACACTGCCTTCTCCCACCTGGACAAGAGGAACACCTATGTGAGAATGCTGTTAATTGACTACAGCTCAGCGTTCAACACCATAGTGCCCTCCAAGCTCATCACTAAACTAAGGAACCTGGGACTGAACACCTCCCTCTGCAATTGGATTCTGGACTTCCTGGCAGGCCACCCCCAGGTGGTGAGGGTAGACATCAACACATCTACCATGCTGACCCTCAACACGGGGGCCCCTCAGGGGTGCGTGCTTAGTCCCCTCCTGTACTCCCTGTTCAACCACGACTGCATTGCCAAGCATGACTCCAACACCATCATTAAGTTTGCTGACGACACGGCGGCGGTAGGCCTGATCACTGACGATGATGAGACAGTCTATAGGGAGGAGATCAGAGACCTGACAGTGTGGTGCCAGGACAACAACCTCTCCCTCAATGTCAGTAAGACAGAAGAGCTGATCGTGGACTACAGGAAACGGAGGGCTGAGCACGACCCCATTCATATTGACGGGGCTATAGTGGAGCGAGTCGAGAGCTTCAAGTTCCTCGGTGTCCACATCACAAAGGATCTATCATGGTCCACACACACAAACACAGTCATGAAAAGTGCACGACAATTCCTCTTCCCCTTGGGAGGCTGAAAAGATTTGGCATGGGCCCTCAAATCTTTAAAAAGTTCTACAGCTGCACCATTGAGAGCATCTTGACTGGCTGCATCTCCCCTTGGTATGGCAACTGCTTGGCATCCGATTGCGAGGCGCTACAAAGGGTAATGCGTACAGCCCAGTACATCACTGGGGCCGATCTCCCTGCCATCCAGGACCTCTATACCAGGCGGTGTCAGAGGAAGGCCTTAAAAATTGTCAAAGACTCCTGCCACCCAAGTCATAGACTGTTCTCTCTGCTACCGCATGGCAAGCGGTACCGATGCACCAAGTCTGGAACCAACAGGACCCTCAACAGCTTCTATCCCCAAGCCATACGACTGCTAAATAGTTAGTGCGGGTAACTATTTTACTAACACATGTGCTGCTGCTGTTTATTATCTATCTTGTTTCCATGTCATTTTATTCCTAGTTAAATGTACATATCTACCTCAATTACGTCGTACCCCTGCACATGGACTCGGTACCGGTACCCTGTGTATATAGCCAAGTTATCATTACTCATTGTGTATTTATTATTACTTTTATAATTACATGTTATTACTTTTATTTTCTTACACACACAGTGTCTTACCAGATGACAGAGGATAGCCTCCACAACAATGCAGACAGGAGTCTCAGACATGCCTTGTGGAGAGAGTGTTAGCCTACCATTTGAAGTATTTATTTAGGCCTATGTGGTCTAAAAAGGAAGGAAAATACAATCACGAGGATCTACTTTTATAGATGAGAGAGAGCATACGTTATATAAAAAGAGAGGAGGGGGTAAATATGATAAATGAGACCACTGCACACCATTGTAAATACAACCCATGTTTACTGCACACCATTGTAAATTCAACCCATGTTTACTGCACACCATTGTAAATTCAACCCATGTTTACTGCACACCATTGTAAATTCAACCCATGTTTACTGCACACCATTGAAAATACAACCCATGTTTACTGCACACCATTGAAAATACAACCCATGTTTACTGCACACCATTGTAAATACAACCAATGTTTACTGCACACCATTGTAAATTCAACCCATGTTTACTGCACACCATTGTAAATTCAACCCATATTTATGTTTATTTATTTTCCCTTTTGTACTTTAACTATTTGCACATTGTTACAGCACTGTATATAGCCATAATATAACATTTGAAATGTCTCTATTCCTTTGAAACTTTTGTCAGTGTAATGATTACTGATAATTTCTGATTGTTTATTTCACTTTTGTTTACTATCTATTTCACTTGCTTTGGCAATGTAAACATATGTTTCCCATGCCAATAAAGCCCTTTGAATGAGAGAGAGACCGTGTGTTTGTATACTTGGTTTTCACAGGCACGGTTCTCTTGTAGACTAGACAGGACTTCTCTCTCTTTCTTACCATCTCTTCCCTAATTCTTCCCTCTGTCTTTCTCTGTGTGTCTGTCTCTATGTCCTATTCTCTCTCTTTCTCTCTCTCCATCCCCCTCCCTCTATCTTAGTTGCTGTATGATCTGAAACTGAAAAGATTTGAAAGTTTAAACATTCTGACCTAAGCCATGTTCTCATAGACGTCAGCTTTAGACCTCCTTTAGACCGCTTTTAGTAAGGACACGAGAAGTCGAGTGTGTGTGCGTGCGCAACTTGCTCTCACAGTCAGACGTCAGAATTAGACGTTCATCCATGTTTCTCAAACGTCAAATTTCAAAGTGTTTAAGGTTAAGTTTAGGCATTTACTCTGAATTTTTAAGGTATACATCTCAAAAACAACTTTCTATCGCTGGATTCTAACTTGCAACCTTTGGAATCAGAGGCAGAAGGTAGAAGGTAACAGTGCTCACTGTTGCCCCTAGTGGCCGGTTTCCACGTCATCTCCCAACGTCCTCAGACATGGATGGATGTCGAATACTGACTTGTATCACAGGTGACCTGGCTGGCGTGTCTGTGTGAGAAGGCAGTTTCCCAGACAATGGGAATGGCCAGTCTTACACAAGTCTCAGTCAGGCCCTCAGGGTTAGCTGCCCTCTCCACTGCCTGTCTCATTGGCTTGGTTTACTTTGGCATCCGTGTGCGTGTGTGTCTCTCTCTCTCTCTCTCTGTGTGTGTGTGATTGATTGAGTCACTCCATCTGTAATGTAATTCCTGCTTTTAAACGAGCCCAGAGACACAAGTATTTTTTAGAACATCAAATAGAAATGTGGAAGACTGAAGCCAAAGGTTACAGAAACAATGTCTCTCTCTCTGTCTCTCTCTCTATCTCTCTCTCTCTCAATTCAATTTTTCAATTTAAGGGCTTTATTGGCATGAGGAACGTATGTTAAAATTGCCAAAGCAAGTGAAGTAGATAGTAAACAAAAGTGAAATAAATATTAACAGTAAAGATTACACTCAGAAGTTCCAAAATAATAAATAAATTTCAAATGTCATATTATGTGTATATATACAGTGTTGTAACAATGTGCAAATAGTTAAAGTACAAATGGGAAAATAAATCAACATAAATATCGGTTGTATGTACAATGGTGTTTGTTCTTCAGTGGTTGCCCTTTTCTTGTGGCAACAGGTCACAAATCTTGCTGCTGTGATGGCACACTGTGGTATTTCACCCAGTAGAGAAGGGAGTTTATCAAAATTCTTGTTTTCGAATTCTTTGTGGATCTCTGTAATCTGAGGGAAATATGTGTCTCTAATATGCTCATACATTTGGCACGAGGTTAGAAAGTGCAGCTCAGTTTCCACCTCATTTTGTGGGCAGTGTGCACATAGCCTGTCTTCTCTTGAGACCCAGGTCTGCCTACGGCGGCCTTTCTCAATAGCAAGGCTATGCTCACTGAGTCTGTACATAGTCAAAGCTTTCCTTAAGTTTGGGTCAGTCACAGTGGTCAGGTATTCTGCCACTGTGTACTCTTTGTTTAGGGCCAAATAGCATTCTAGTTTGCTCTGTTTTTTTGTTAATTCTTTCCAATGTGTCAAGTAATTCTCTTTTTGTTTTCTCATGACTTGGTTGGGTCTAATTGTGTTGTTGTTGTTGTTGTTGTCCTGGGGCTCTGTGGGGTCTGTTTGTGTTTGTGAACAGAGCCCCAGGACCAGCTTACTTAGGGGACTCTTCTCCAAGTTCATCTCTCTGTAGGGGATGGCTTTGTTATGGAAGGTTTGGGAATCGTTATAGAATTTAACTGCTCTTTTCTGGATTTTGATAATTAGCGGGTATCGGCCTAATTCTGCTCTGCATGCATTATTTTGTGTTTTTCATTGTACACCGAGGATATTTTTGCAGAATTCTGCATGCAGAGTCTCAATTTGGTGTTTGTCCCATTTTGTGAATTCCTGGTTGGTGAGCGGACCCCAGACCTCACAACCATAAAGGGCAATGGGTTCTATAACTGATTGAAGTATTTTTTGCCAGATCCTAATTGGTACAGTTGAAGTCGGAAGTTTACATACACTTAGGATGGAGTCATTAAAACTCGTTTTTCAACCTCTCCACAAATTTCTTGTTAACAAACTATAGTTTTGGCAAGTCGGTTAGGACATCTACTTTGTGCATGACACAAGTAATTTTTCCAACAATTGTTTACAGACAGATTATTTCACTTCTAATTCACTGTATCACAATTCCAGTGGGTCAGAGGTTTACATACACTAAGTTGACTGTGCCTTTAAACAGCTTGGAAAATTCCAGAAAATAATGTAATGGCTTTAGAAGCTTCTGATAGGCTAATTGACATCATTTGAGTCAATTGGAGGTGTACCTGTGGATGTATTTCAAGGCCTACCTTCAAACTCAGTGCCTCTTTGCTTGATATCATGGGAAAATCAAAAGAAATCAGCCAAGACCTCAGAAAAAAAATTGTAGACCTCCACAAGTCTGGCTCATCCTTGGGAGCAATTTCCAAACGCCTGAAGGTACCACGTTCATCTGTACAAACAATAGTACGCAAGTATAAACACCATGGGACCATGCAGCCATCATACCGCTCAGGAAGGAGACGCGTTCTGTCTCCTAGAGATTAACGTACTTTGGTGCGAAAAGTGCAAATCAATCCCAGAACAACAGCAAAGGACCTTGTGAAGATGCTGGAGGAAACAGGTACAAAAGTATCTATATCCACAGTAAAACGAGTCCTATATCGACATAACCTGAAAGGCCGTTCAGCAAGGAAGAAGCCACTGCTCCAAAACCGCCATAAAAAAAGACAGACTTACGGTTTGCAACTGCACTTGGGGACAAAGATCATACTTTTTGGAGAAATGTCCTCTGGTCTGATGAAACAAAAATAGAACTGTTTGGCCATAATGACCGTCGTAATGTTTGGAGGAAAAAGGGGGTACTTGCAAGCCGAAAAATTCCATCCCAGCCGTGAAACACGGGGGTGGCAGCATCAGGCTGTGGGGGTGCTTTGCTGCAGGAGGGACTGGTGCACTTCACAAAATAGATGGTATCATGAGGAAGGAAAATTATGTGGATATATTGAAGCAACATCTCAAGACATCAGTCAGGAAGATAAAGCTTGGTCGCAAATGGGTCTTCCAAATGGACAATGACCCCAAGCATACTTCCAAAGTTGTGGCAAAATGGCTTAAGGACAACAAAGTCAAGGTATTGGAGTGGCCATCACAAAGCCCTGACCTCAATCCTATAGAAAATATGTGGGCAGAACTGTGTGAGCAAGGAGGCCTACAAACCTGACTCAGTTACACCAGCTCTGTCAGGAGGAATGGGCCAAAAGTCACCCAACTTATTGTGGGAAGCTTGTGGAAGGCTACCCGAACCGTTTGACCCAAGTTAAACAATTTAAAGGCAATGCTACCAAATACTAATTGAGTGTATGTAAACTTCTGACCCACTGGGAATGTGATGAAAGAAATAAAAGCTGAAATAAATCATTCTCTCTATTATTCTGACATTTCACATTCTTAAAATAAAGTGGTGATCCTAACTGACCTAAGACAGGGAATTACAATACAAAAATACACAGAGGTTGAACTTTGGGTTTATCTGTTGGAGAGTCTGAGTCATGATAAGGGGGTAGACCACAGCGTGTGTGTGGTTAAGACATGGTTAGTTAAGTGGTAAATTGAGTTTGAGACTGAACTGTGGCCTCTAATCAAGTTAAGACCACGAGTGTGTGAGCGAGCGTCTCGGTGTGACACACACTGACCCAGACTAACAACCACATAATTCTGCCTGCTCATAATGTCTAGACGCTTCGCTTCCATCTCTCTCTCTCTCCATGACATGGTCAGATGTCTGAGATGGAGGGAGGAAAGGGGGAGGAAGAGGGTGGGAAGAGGAGTGGGGAGGAAAGGGGGTTGACGGAAGGGGAGGGAAGAAAGGAAGAGGATGTTAAGAGGTGATATGACAGTTTTACTGACACACATATTTATTTTATATATAGACACACACACGTGTGTGTGTGTGTGTGTATGCTTGCATGCATGCATGTCCGTGTGTATGCTTGCGTACGTGCGTGTGTCTCTCTCTCTCTCTGTGTGTGTGTGTGAGTTTCTCATGCAGGCTGTATTAGGGGCCAGCTGGCATGCAGCACTCCACACGAGGCTGATTATGACACAGTATTACATTACTGACATTCCTCTTTCTTTCTCTCATTCTGCCTCTCTCGCTCTTTCTCTCTATCTTTCTGTCCCTCTGTCTCTTTTAGTGCTGAGAGATTAACCACATTATTTTATTTTTTTAACAACTAATTGACCGAAGTCTGTTCAGTTATTTGAATTCCATTTCGTTTGTTCGTTTTTCTGTGAGCTCAATGTGCAGTTTCTCAGGCGATAAATCCGATCAAGCCTTAACTGTGGGATGTAGTAGGGAGTTGTAGTTTCCAACAGGCCAATATTCTACATAGTTTTGTGCAGAGAACGTGGTAATTAACTACAACAGTGGTCACCAACCGTTTCTGAGTCAAGATCTACTGCTCAGATGTTTTTTTAAGATGAGGTTTGTAGTAGTCTATACGCCCAATACATTATCACTGCATATTGGCTATGCTTGAATTGCCCTGCCAATGTTGTTCTTCTCAGACCATTTTGAAATTATATTTCAAAATTTGAGGTATATGATCACACTGGTAATAGATCATTTGTTGTATTACGTTTGAGGCAAAGCTGAGTGAGCATAATCATTTGCTTTATTTTATTTTACTGGACTGATGGCCTGGATCTGATGGTCAGTTTGAGGCAGGGGTGCAACTTTGGTTTTAGAAGTGGGGGGACATGACTATTATTATTATTTTTAATCCAGACAGATAAACACTCCAAACAGCCTACCCGACCTCTCGGAGGCGTACGCTTGGTCCTAAAGCACACGTTGCCTCGTTTTGTATCACATTCCAATGATAAAACTGGGGGGGACAAAAATGCTATTTCAGAATGTGCGGGGGGGGGGGACATGTCCCCCCGTCCCCAGTGAAAGTTACGCCCCTGGTTTGAGGGGAGGGAGAGAGCAGCTGTGACGCTGCCTCTCACCCGACCCACCATCCCTCCGCTCTCCATCCCTCCGCTGAGAAAAGGGGACACTGTCTTCCAGTTGATGGCGAAATTCAAGTCACACTGCATTATTTCTGCCTCATGGACCAATTCATGTTGTTAATCCGATGTCCAGATAAAGTGAAATTCATCAGAGAAAATGACTTTACCCCAGTCCTCAGCAGTCCAATCCCTGTACATTTTGCAGAATATCAGTCTGTCCCTGATGTTTTTCCTGGAGAGAAGTGGCTTCTTTGCTGCCCTTCTTGACACCAGGCCATCCTCCAAAAGTCTTCGCCTCACTGTGCGTGCAGATGCACACACACCTGCCTGCTGCCATTCCTGAGCAAGCTCTGCACTGGTGGTGCCCCGATCCCGCAGCTGAATCAGCCTTAGGAGACGGTCCTGGTGCTTGCTGGACTTTCTTGGGCGCCCTGAAGCCTTCTTCACAACAATTGAACCTCTCTCCTTGAAGTTCTTGATGATCCGAAAAATGGTTGATTTAGGTGCAATCTTACTAGCAGCAATATCCTTGCCTGTGAAGCCCTTTTTGTGTAAAGCAATGATGACGGCACGCGTTTCCTTTCAGATAACCATGGTTAACAGAGGAAGAACAATGATTTCAAGCACCTTTTTAAAGCTTCCAGTCTGTTATTCTAACTCAATCAGCATGACAGAGTGATCTCCAGCCTTGTCCTCGTCAACACTCTCACCTGTGTAAACGAGAGAATCCCTGACATGATGGCAGCTGGTCCTTTTGTGGCAGGGCTGCAATGCAGTGGAAATGTTTTTTTGGGATTAAGTTCATTTTCATGGCAAAGAGGGACTTTGCAATTAATTGCAATCCATCTGATCACTCTTCATGACATTCTGGAGTATATGCAAATTGCCATCATCAAAACTGAGGCAGCAGACTTTGTGAAAATGTGTATTTGTGTCATTCTCAAAACTTTTGACCACGACTGTACTCTCTAGCGCTTTGCTGTAGCCTATTCGTTGAATAGCTCTCTAGTCATGGTTTTAAAAGTTTTGAAATCTCACAGTATCAACTTTGCTCTGCTTCTTTTTCCAGTCTATAGGCTCAAGGAAACTGTGCAGACACGGTGATCTGAGCTATCTGATTGGCCAGCGGTAGGCCTGTAGGTGCTCTTGATTTGATCTCTGGGCCCGCCGGTAGGCGGAGTTCTACCTTCAGACACATTAAATGGTTCAAAATGGGAACACTTTGCCTTCCCAGCGCTGGGGCTGTTGAATCAAGTGTACATACCGTCAACAGCACAAAACAAATAACACATTTTTGAAACGCAAGGCTTTATCGTTGGGGTTTTTACAGAAATGTTTGGTGATTGACTAGGAATGCCTTGGAGATCGACCAGTCGATCACGATCGACGGGTTGGTGACCACTGAACTACAATGACCATAATCCATTGCGCGCCTACTTGTCTGGTCTGTGTGGTACAGACAATAGAGAATGATAGAGGCCTGTAGTGGCCAAAAGGCCATTTCAGCATGGGCAGCGCCATTGAGGGCCTCCTCCATGCTTCCAACATTTTAAAGTAGTCAACTGGGTGGGGATTCCTTTGGATTGTAGCCTTAGTGGCGCTGCCCATGCTGTCACAGACGCTGTAATGGCACAGATATAAAGATGAGTCCTCTATCAATCTCTATGCCGCAGACAAGGAGATGGAGAGAAGAGACAGAAGAACGCGTGATCGAGAGGGGTAGAGAGCAGCTGCTTCGTGAGGTATCTTTACCTGAAAATACATGATATAAGTGTTTGATAGTTGGCAGTCATAAAAGGATGCCTTATTTACTTTGAAGAACTACTAAAATTGTGATTTTGTCAGACAGCACAGCTCTATAGAGATGAGATGATGACTTGGAATGAAATAATAAAGTTGTCAAATAGGGCTAAAACACATTTAATATACACAACAACTGAAATATTTGTATTAAAGTACAGTAATGTGAATAAATAATAATAATAATAATAATATGCCATTTAGCAGACACTTTTATCCAAAGCGACTTACAGTCATGCGTGCATACATTTTTGTGTATGGGTGGTCCCGGGGATCGAACCCACTACCTTGGCGTTACAAGCACCGTGCTCTACCAGCTGAGCTACAGAGGACCACAATAAATTATAGTTAGTAAGTGATAAGCAGTAATGGGTAGTCACTACCATCATGGGACTTTTATTAATTGTTTTATTCTGTGTTACAGCATTCAAGCCGCATTTAATGTCTTTATTTTGTTTTGAAAACCGTGATTGTTTTTTAATTGAAACTAAACCGAACCGACCTCAAAAAGCACTAATCGCTCAGCCCTTGTCTCTTTATTATTATTGTTATTCACAATTTATACACAATTGAATTATTGCTGGATTTTATTCAGTTGAAACTAAAATAATGAATAAATTGATAATGAACTAGAATCTAAATAAATATCCAATGATTTGTCATTCACTGTCTCTCTCCTCTGTATCTTCCATTTACTCTCAGCAGAATAGCTGAGCAATCCCCAGTCTCTCTCGCTCTCCCCCCCCCCCCCCTTGTCTGCCAGCCCCTATAGCTGACACGTGATCACAGTCTAAAACTAAAGAACCATTTACAGACTCTTTACTTCCACTTTAACTAGTGATCAAAACTCTTTCTCCCCCACAGCCCCATGAAAGACAACAGAGATCTGTTCCTCACACTGCTCCATACCTGACACTTCATCCCTCCATCTCACACTCATCTGTAGAGGAGAGGATGGCTGGAATGGAGAGGAGAAAGGAGGGGGAGGGGAAGAAAAGGGGGGAGGTTGGTCTGATATGAGAAACTGAAACCGTGAGGCAGCTAGAAAATGTTTGGAGATGCGTGACTATGACTGGATCTGTGTGCGTATGTGTGTGTGTGCATGCATGTGTTTCTACGTGTGTGACATGAGGCACGCATGACGCACACACACACACTGCACTAATCCACTGGCTGAGTCTTAGAGAGAGCAGTGTTCAGGCATTATCCTACCCAGCACGAGAGGAAATGCTCTCCTTCTCTCTCTCTCTCTCTCTCTCTCTCTCCTTCTCTCTCTCTCTCCTTCTCTCACTCTCTCCTTCTCTCTCTCTTCTCTCTCTCCTTCTCTCTCTCTCTCTCTCTCTCTCTCTCCTTCTCCCTCTTTCTCCCTCTGCCTATATCGTGTTCGCTTTACCTCTCAGTCCCTCCCTCTCCTTTCCCCTCCCTCCCTCTCTCCCGCCCTCTTTCTCTCACTCCTCTCTCTCTCTCTTCCTCTCTCTGTCACAGTAGAGTGAGGCTCAGTGTGAAAATGCCATCGTGCTCTCCTGACTGTTGCCTCTTTCAGGCTGTAGAGGTAAGCGTGTGTGTAGTGGGTAGAGTGTGTGTAGTGGGTAGCTTGTGTGTGGGTGTAGTGCTTGTGTGTGGGTAGAGTATGTGTGTTGTGGGAAGTGTGTGTATAACTTTAGCGGTGACGACATTCCACGTTTAGAAACTTTCTCAAACTACTACGAGACGCAATAAATACTTTTCTTCTTTTGTTTCTGGCGTCTCCTTTCTAGTGCGTACCCTTTGTGTTCTCTGCTGTCCTGTCTCTGTCCTGTCCAGTAATGGTCAAGACACGGCCCGGGCACAGGGCTGGGACGGGGGACGGAGGAGGCAGAGAGAGCTGTGGCGTTGTTTTTGGTTTCCTGTGATTCTCTGTGTTCTACTGTGGAGTTGTTTGTAGTGTCGTGGGATTCTGTGTTCTACTGTGGAGTTGTTAATAGTGTCGTGTGATTCTGTGTTCTACTGTGGAGTTGTTTCTAGTGTCGTGGGATTCTGTGTTCTACTGTGGAGTTGTTTGTAGTGTCGTGTGATTCTGTGTTCTACCGTGGAGTTGTTTATAGTGTCGTGTCGTCTTGATGGGTTTGGGGATAAAACTTAGGCACAGAAATTTAGGCACATTTTCTGCACACGCGCACACACACACAACACGCTCACACACACGCTACACACACACACACACACACACACACACACAAACACACTTCCTTGCTTAGAGGAAGAAGAGTAGGATGGATGGATAGATGGATAGATAAATATCTCTATCAATAGGGTTTTGCTCATAGGCGTATGTGTGTATTTGAGTAAATGTGGGTGTTTTTGAGGCGTGAATATTTGTGTGTATATCATTAAGTGCGTATGTATATTTTTAAGTGTGAGTATTGTATATGTTTAGGTGAATGTATGTATATTTTCAGGCATATGTTTAGTGAGTACATCTCAGAGGTATGTATGTATGTATGGTGTGGATAGCTCAGGCATATTGGTAAATGTGCTACGAATGTGTAAACGGTTGAACCATGGTTTTCAGACGAGAAATGTACGGTCATGGTCAGCGTTCGAGGATATCCTCATTTACAGAACATCAAATCAAATGTTATTTGTCACATGCGCCGAATACAACAGGTGTAGACCTTACTGTGAAATGCTTACTTACAAGCCCTTAACCAACAATGTAGTTTTAAGAAAGAGTTAAAAAAATATTTTACGGCCTCCCGAGTGGCGCAGCGGTCTAAGGCACTGCATCGCAGTGTTAAGGCGTCACTACAACCTGGGGTTCGATCCCAGGCTGTGTCATTACCGGCCGTGACCAGGAGTCCCATAGGGCGGCGCTCCGGTACCGCCTGCCATGTGGTAGCAGAGAGAACAGTCTGTACCACAGGATCCGGATTCAACCATCTGGATAGAACGTAGAACGGATAGAAAGTGTGTGTATGTCCGTGTGTGGTGGAGTGTCAGTAACAGTGAAAGTCCTACTGTGTGTTTCTCAGACAAAATTTTGGACCTAAAAGCTCAGTGGGGAATCTCTATAGATCAGGATTAGGCTTAATCTTCGTCCAGGAAACCAACCCTGTTTTATTAACATTTCAACTGACTTAAAAGGGCCATTATTTAGTCTGGATTATTATGATATGATAATAAGACATTAAAAGGCAGACAGTCATGCTTATGACAAGTCTTACAATGTGTTATAACTGCATCATAATGCATTATAGCTGCAGTGTTACAGTTTGAGTTAAGAAGGAATGTCTCTAGCAGTTCTATGTGCCAATTTCCTGGACACAGATTAAGCCTAGTCATATTGAGCATGCGTTTTAGTCCATGGGCTAGGCTTAACGGTTAACCGGCCCTTAATGTTTTGACTGCTCTTTACAGTGGCCTGTTTGTAAATGACTGCAAATGTATTTTGTGACCTTTCATTCAAATAAAGGTGAACAGTGATTATGTTTTTATATGAATACAATATTTCTCTCTCTCTCTCTGTCTCTGTCTCTGTCTGTCTGTGTGTGCAGATCATCAAGGTGTACAGTGAGGATGGAGCAGGGAAGGTGGTGGAGGTGCCGGCTGATATGAGGGCCAGAGATGTGTGTCAGCTCCTGGTCTATAAGAGCCACTGTCTGGATGACAACAGCTGGAGCCTGGTGGAGCATCACCCACTACTGGGCCTCGGTGTGTGTGTGTGTGTGTGTGTGTGTGTGTGCGCATCGAGTGTGTTAAGGTTGGGGAAGCATATACTATAGATCCTAGCTACCTAAAAGCTTCAATCACATAAAATCTACAGTTCTGTTTACCTTCTGTGACCTTTTTAGTGTGGTTTTATTGCCTCACCTTTTTAGTGTGGTTTTATTGCCTCACCTTTTTAGTGTGGTTTTATTGCCTCACCTTTTTAGTGTGGTTTTATTGCCTCACCTTTTTAGTGTGGTTTTATTGCCTCACCTTTTTAGTGTGGTTTTATTGCCTCACCTTTTTAGTGTGGTTTTATTGCCTCACCTTTTTAGTATGGTTTTATTGCCTCACCTTTTTAGTGTGGTTTTATTGCCTCACCTTTTTAGTGTGGTTTTATTGCCTCACCTTTTTAGTGTGGTTTTATTGCCTCACCTTTTTAGTGTGGTTTTATTGCCTCACCTTTTTAGTGTGGTTTTATTGCCTCCCTCTTATTCTCTATCCTGTTTTCCACAAAGCTTTCCTATCTCTACTGACTGTTACTGGGATAGAAGACTGTTTTATACTTGATAGATAATCGTAATTTTTGGAAAAACTTAATGGGAGAGATGGAATGTGAGAGGAGCGCAGAGAAAGGGAGGGGGTGGAGAAAGAGAGGGAGAGGGGGAAGGGTGCAGAGGCACAGTGTCAGTATCAGGCCAATGCAGCAAACAGCCAATCCCAGAGCTGCATTGGTCGAGCCCCCAGACAGCTCAGACAATCAGCTCTCTCCCTCTACTTCAACAGGAAATTCCCCTGCTAGACGCCAGGACAGAGTGGCGCAGACACACACACACACACACACACACACACACACACACACACACACACACACACACACACCTTGAGGTCTGTGTTAGCCAGCAGTGAGGCACGGTATGGGCTCAATCCTTTTTGAGCAACTGTGGGTTTTAGCACTGTGTGTGTGTGCGTGCGTCCAACCTGGAACATCGTGTCACTATGGGTTTCCAATCAGCTAGAGTCATGTGATCTCAAGATCAAGAGAGGGAGAGAGAAAGGAGAACACACACTTCTAGCCTATACATCAAAACAAAAATAGAGATAGTTAACAATGTACGAGGTCTAATACTCTCAATAGTCAACATCAGCTTTTTAGGGGGAGGAGTTACAGAGGGAGGGAGAGACAGAGGTAGAGAAGAAGAAGAGACTGAGGGAGGGAGGGAGGGAGGAGGGAGAGTGAGAGGTAGAGACATGGATGAGAAGCAGACAGAGGGAGAGATAGCTGGCGAGAGAGCTGGCCTCGGCTTCTTTGTCAAATCAAGTTAAATATATGACATCATCCTACTGCAATACCAAAACCTGCTTCTCTCACGTGTGCGTGCTCACAGCCTACCTACCAATGTCTTCCCTCCTCTCTTTTCCAGTGGCCCCTCACTCAGATACTGGAAACAAGTGTGATAACCAACTGTGACAATGCAAATAAATGGGCTAATTGCTGATGTCTCTCTATTCTCCCTCTCCCTCTCCCCCTCCTCTCTGCAGAGCGCTGTCTGGAGGACCATGAGTTGGTGGTTCAGGTTCAAGCCTCTATGACCAGCGACAGTAAATTCCTCTTCAGGAAGAACTATGCCAAGTATGAGTTCTTCAGGAACCCCCTGGTGAGTCCTCTGTACACACGCGCACACACACACAAACACACACCGTCGCACACACACACTGCCGCGCATGTTTGCACACACATGCCACACACACATAAGCACACACACACACTGCCTGAGTTGATTCAGTAAGAGGGAGTGACCTCACCTCAGGGCTTTGGTAATGACTACAGTAAAACTACCATGTCAATCACACTAAGAGGTGTGTGTATGAGTGCCCGCCAAGGAATTACGTCAGGGGGTGAGATCATACTGCATCTACTCTGGATCGCTCTCCTCTCTCCATCTCTCTCCCCTATCCTCGCTCTCTCTCCTTCTACTCTCTCTCTCTCTCTCGCTCTCTTTCTCTCTCTCCTTCCTTCCTTCCTTCCTTCCTTCCTTCCTTCCTTCCTTCCTTCCTTCCTTCCTTCCTTCCTTCCTTCCTTCCTTCCTTCCTTCCTTCCTTCCTTCCTTCCTTCCTTCCACTCTCTCTCGCTCATCTCCCCACTCCTCTCTCTCCTCTTCTATCTCCCCACTCTTCTCTTTCTCTCATTCTCTCGCACGCCCTCTTAATAGTGGTTCCATCACTAATGTGATACTGAAGTCCCTGAAGTATTTTTCTCTCTGTTCTCTCATTCTGTTGTATTCTCTCTCTCCTTTTATTTTTCTCTATCTTCTTTCATTCGCTCTCCTAATTCAGTCTCTCTCTCTCTCTCTCTGTGCAGAACTTCTTTCCGGAGCAGATGGTGGCATGGTGTCAGGAATCTAACGGCTCCATCCCCCAGTCACAGCTCTTACAGGTGGAGTACTGTTACACCACACACACACACACACCCACGCATTCGCGCACCTCTATCCCCACATACACAAGCACACATTCCAGAGAGTCCTTACTCACTCCCCTGTGTGTGTTGGTACAGAACTTCCTAAACTCCAGCAGCTGTCCGGAGGTGCAGGGGTTCCTCTATCTGAAGGAGTCGGGGAGGAAGTCCTGGAAGAGACTTTCCATGTTCCTCAGGCGCTCTGGACTCTACTGCTCCACTAAGGGATCCTCCAAGGTAGGAAGAAAATCAGGGATGTGTCCAAAATGGCTCCCCATTCCCTGTGTAGTGCCCTTGTTTTTTGGCCATAGACCCTTATGGCAGCCAATTATCTATATAGTGCACTACACTAAAGAAACTACTCCAAGGAAGGACTGTTCAAACCCCCTCCCTCCCTCCCTCCCTCTAGGAGCCCAGACACCTCCAGTTGTTATCAGACCTGGAGGACAGCAGTGTGTTCACAGTGACCACAGGGAGGAAGCTGCACAACGCCCCCACTGACTACCAGTTCTGTATCAAGGTGAGGGACACACACACACACACACTGGCCCCAGGTAACAGATAGTCCTGTACTGTGTGTACCTCTGCTGGGGTTATCCCTGGATGTAACCAGGTTATACTGGCTCAGCCTAGTGGGATAAGCTGGGACAGGGCATGCTAGGACACACTGAGCCTGACACACAAACAGATCAAATGTTATTTTTCACATGCTTCATAAACAACAGGTGTAGACAAACAGTGAAATGCTTACTTACGGGCCCTTCCCAACGATGCAGAGAGAAAGAAAATAGAGAAATAATAGAAAAGTAATAATAAAAACACAATGAGTAACGATAACCTGACCTTCAGAAAGTATTTATACCCCTTGACTTATTCCACATTTTGTTGCCTTACAACCTGGAATTAAAATTGATTTTTGGGGGGCTTGTATAATTTGATTTACACAACATGCCTACCACTTTGAAGATGCAAAATATTTTTTCTTGTGAAACAAACAAGAAATAAGACTGAAAACTATTCACCCCTTTTTTCTGGTCACTCTTCTGTAAAGCCCAGCTCTGTGGATTGTACGGCTTAAAGTGGTCCTATGGACAGATACTCCAATCTCCGCTGTGGAGCTTTGCAGCTCCTTCAGGGTTATCTTTGGTCTCTTTGTTGCCTCTCTGATTAACGCCCTCCTTGCCTGGTCCGTGAGTTTTGGTGGGCGGCCCTCTCTTGGCAGGTTTGTTGTGGTGCCATATTCTTTCAATTTTGTAATAATGGATTTAATGATGCTCCGTGGGATGTTCAAAGTTTCTGATATTTTTTTATAACCCAACCCTGATCTGTACTTCTCCACAACTTTGTCCCTGACCTGTTTGGAGAGCTCCTTGGTCTTCATGGTGCCGCTTGCTTGGTGGTGCCCCTTGCTTAGGGGTGTTGCAGACTCTGGGGCCTTTCAGAACAGGTGTATATATACTGAGATCATGTGACAGATCATGTGACACGTAGATTGCACACAGGTGGACTTTATTTAACTAATTATGTGACTTCTGAAGGTAATTGGTTGCACCAGATCTTATTTAGGGGCTTCATAGCAAAGGGGGTGAATACATATGCACGCACCACTTTTCCGTTATTTAATTTTTTTAATTTTTTTGAAACAAGTTCACTTCACGTATTTGGACTATTTTGTGTATGTTCATTAAATGAAATCCAAATAAAAATAAATTTAAATTACAGGTTGTAATGCAACAAAATAGGAAAAACGCCAAAGGGGATGAATACTTTTGCAAGGCACTGTACACACAATACCCCATAATGACAAAGTGAAAAGTTTTTTTTTTTTTTTTTATGTTTGCAAATTGAAAAATTCTCCCAGTGTCTGGTGTAAAGCAGACTGAACATTGACATTTACATTTACATAATTTAGCAGACGCTCTTATCCAGAGCGACTTACAAATTGGTGCATTCAACTTATGATAGCCAGTGGGACAACCACATTTTTTTGGTGGGGGAGGGGGGGGGTAGAAGGATTACTTTTATATTATTCCAGGTATTCCTTAAAGAGGTAGGGTTTCAAGTGTCTCCGGAAGGTGGTCAGTGACTCCGCTGTCCTGGTGTCATGGGGGAGCTTGTTCCACCATTGGGGTGCCAGAGCAGCGAATAGCTTTGACTGGGCTGAGCGGGAACTGTGCTTCCGTATAGAGGTAGGGGGGCTAGCAGGCCAGAGGTGGATGAACATAGTGCCCTTGTTTGGGTGTAGGGTCTGATCAGAGCCTGAAGGTAAGGAGGTGCCGTTCCCCTCACAGCTCCGTAGGCAAGCACCATGGTCTTGTAGTAGATGCGAGCCTCAACTGGAAGCCAGTGGAGTGTGCGGAGGAGCGGGGTGACATGAGAGAACTTGGGAAAGTCGAACACCAGACGGGCTGCAGCGTTCTGGTAAATTGTAGGGGTTTAATGGCACAGGCAGGGAGCCCAGCCAACAGCGAGTTGCAGTAATCCAGACGGGAGATGACATGTGCCTGGATTAGGACGTGTGCCGCTTTCTGTGTAAGGTAGGGTCGTACTCTGCGAATGTTGTAGAGCATGAACCTGCAGGATCGGGTCACCGCTTTGATGTTAGCGGAGAACGACAGGGTGTTGTCCAGGGTCACGCCAAGGTTCTTTACACTCTGGGAGGAGGACACAATGGAGTTGTCAACCATGATGGCGAGATCATGGAGCGGGCAGTCCTTCCCCGGGAGGAAGAGCAGCTCCGTCTTGCCGAGGTTCAACTTGAGGTGGTGATCCGACATCCACACTGATATGTCTGCCAGACATGCAGAGATGCGATTCGCCACCTGGTTATCAGAAGAATTGTGTGTCGTCTGCGTAGCAATAATAGGAGAGACCATGTGAGGATATGACAGAGCCAAGTGACTTGGTGTATAGAGAGAATAGGAGAGGGCCTAGAACTGAGCCCTGGGGGACACCAGTGGTGAGAGCACGTGGTGCGGAGACAGATTCTCGCCACGCTACCTGGTAGGAGCAACCTGTCAGGTAGGACGCAATCCAAGAGTGAGCAGCGCCGGAGATGCCCAACTCGGAGAGGGTGGAGAGGAGGATCTGATGGTTCACAGTATCAAAGGCAGCAGATAGGTCTAGAAGGATAAGAGCAGAGGAGAGAGAGTTAGCTTTAGCAGTGCGGAGAGCCTCCGTGACACAGAGAAGAGCAGTCTCAGTTGAATGACCAGTCTTGAAACCTGACTGGTTTGGATCAAGAAGGTAATTCTGAGAGAGATGGCAGGAGAGTTGGCTAGAGATGGCACGCTCAAGAGTTTTTGAGAGAAAAGAAAGAAGGGATACTGGTCTGTAGTTGTTGACATTGGAGGGATCGGGTGTAGGTTTTTTGAAGAGGGGTGCAACTCTCGCTCTCTTGAAGACGGAAGGGACATGGCCAGCGGTCAAGGATGAGTTGATGAGCGAGGTGAGGTAAGGGAGAAGGTCTCCGGAAATGGTCTGGAGAAGAGAGGAGGGGATAGGGTCAAGCGGGCAGGTTGTTGGGAGGCCGGCCGTCACAAGTCGCAAGATTTCATCTGGAGAGAGAGGAGAGAAAGAAGTCAAAGCATAGGGTAGGGCAGTGTGAGCAGGACCAGCGGTGTCATTTGACTTCATAAATGAGGATCGGATGTCGTCAACCTTCTTTTCAAAATGGTTGACGAAGTCATCCACAGAGAGGGAGGAGGGAGGGGGAGGAGGAGGAGGATTCAGCAGGGAGGAGAAGGTGGCAAAGAGCTTCCTAGGGTTAGAGGCTTGACATTTAAAGTGGTAGAAAGTGGCTTTAGCAGCGGAAACAGAGGAAGAGAATGTAGAGAGGAGGGAGTGAAAAGATGACAAGTCCGCAGGGAGTCTAGTTTTCCTCCATTTCCCTCTTCTGTGAGCTCAAACATTAGGGTTAGTATTGTGGATTAACTACAATCTCCTATCACAGCCATTAAACTCTGTAACTGTTTTAAAGTCACCATTCGCCTCATGGTGAAATCCGTGAGCGGTTTCCTTCCTCTCCGGCAACTGAGTTAGGAAGGATGTTTGTATTTTCTTTGTAGTGACTGGATGTATTGATACACCATCTAAAGTGTAATTCATAACTTCACCATGCTCAAAGGGATATTCAATGTCTGTTTGTTTTTTTACCAATAGGTGCCCTTCTTTGCGAGGCATTGTTAAACCTCCCTGGTCTTTGTGGTTGAATCTGTGTTTGAAATTCACTGCTCGACTGAGCGACCTTACAGATAATTGCTTGTGTGGGGTACAGAGATGAGGTAGTCATTCGGAAATCCTGATAAACACTATTATTGCACACAGAATGAGCCCATGCAACTTATTATGTGACTTGTTAAGCAAATTTATTCTCCTGAACTTATTTAGGCTTGCCATAACAAAGGGGTTGAATGCTTATTGATTCAACACATTTCACCTTTTAATTTGTAAAATTTCTAAAAACATAATTCCACTTTGATATTATGGGTTATTGTGTTTAGGTGTCCACATACTTTTGCATATATGGTGTATGTACATATAACTAGGAATAAAGTGACAGATCAAACAGTAGCAGCAGCGTATGTGATGAGTCAGAGTTGGTGCAAAATGGGTCAATGCAGATAGTCTGGGTAGCTATTGGTTAACTATTTAGCAGTCTTATGGCTTAGGGGTAGAAGCTGTTCAGGTTCCAGACTTGGTGCATCAGTACCGCTTGCCGTGCAGTAGCAGAGAGAACAGTCTATGGCTGGGGCGGCTGGAGTCTGACACGGCCCCAGTGATGTACTGGGCTGTCTGCACTACCCACTGTAGCCCCTTGGCTGATTGTTTGACTGACAGCCCAGTGAGGCTCCATGATTTGCTGATTGTTTGACAGCCCGGTAAGGTTCTGTGATTGGCTGATTGTTTGATTGACAGCCCAGTAAGGTGAGGAGTGAGTGCAAGGAGCTGAGGATGCTGTGTGCCGAAGATGAACAGAGCAGAACCTGCTGGATGACTGCCTTCAGACTGTTAAAGGTACAGTACACACACACACACACACACACACACACACACACACACACACACACACACAACCACAAACACACTCACAGTATCTTCTGTTTAACTGATGTTTCAATTATATGTATTACTTAAAAATTATTTTTGTTGTGCGCTACATATATGTTCTGTTTTGACAGTATGGAATATTACTGTATCAGAACTACAAGAGTCCCCAGCAGCAGAAGTCTCCGGTCTCACACTTCTCTACTCCTGTGGTAAGACTCCTATTCACATATTTGTATTCCCTACTCTATGACTACTGGTTAGAGTTATCCTGTTTTATCCTGAATGTCAATTTACTGTTAAGCAGACTAGGATCTATTGGAGAGGGTAGCGTGGCTCAGACAACTTCTCTGTCTCTGTAGAGGAGTGTGTCTGAGAACTCTCTGGTGGCCATGGACTTCTCTGGCAGAACGGGACGCATCATAGAAAACCCTCTGGAAGCACAGAACGCCGCGGTGGAGGAGGGACAGACATGGAGGGTGAGGAGGAGAGGAGGAAGGAGATGGGATGGAAGATTGGGAAACTCAGTCTGAAAAAGGTTTACTTCTGTCATTCTAAATCTAACATTGTTTTGTTTGTTTATCTTTCCTGCCGTCAGAAACGGGGTCAGCGTATGAATGCTCTGGGCAGCCCCAGCCCCCTCCACCCATCTTCTCTCAGCTCTGGTATCCTACACTTTACATTACCTTGCTCTTATACCTGTGTAGTAGTACTGTAATAATTACACTAGTAACAACATTTAACAGTAACTTCATAAATGCTTAGTAATGGAGTTTATTGTTACACAAGTGGAATAAGAAGCAGTTCCTATAGCAGTTCCTACATCTGTGGATGCATCCCAAATGGCACCCTATTTCCTTCATTGTGCACTACTTATGGGCCCTGGTCATAAGTAGTGCACTATATAGGGAAAGGTTGCCATTTGGGATGCAGACTGCTTGTATCTCTGCATGTGTAAATGTGGATAGTGCATGTACACGTCTTGTGTTTATATTTTGAAAGCAGAAAATGCCTTTCAGACACCTGATACCTGATGTTGTTGTGTCTTTCAGTGATCCACAGAACACAGCTATGGTTCCATGGTCGCATCATTAGAGAAGAGTCCCACAAGATGATCATGCAACAAGGACAAGTAGACGGGTAAGACTTAGAAGCTGTATTATCCATCTATCCACCCACCCAGCCACCCATCCATCCATCCATCCATCCATCCATCCATCCATCCATCCATCCATCCATCCATCCATCCATCCTAGTACCCACAAACCATCCCTATGTATAGATGTACAGTGTAAGTGACAATGTTTTGTGTGTGTGCGTGTGTGTGTCAGGTTGTTCCTGCTGAGAGACAGTCAGAGTAACCCCAAGGCATTTGTCCTGACCTTGTGCCACCACCAGAAGATCAGACACTTCCAGATCCTACCGGTCAGTTATTTCTACTCATCTACCTCTCTATTCTGTTCCACTTCCTTCTTGTTCATCCAGTTTGTCTCCATCTCAATTTGCTCTCACATCCTATCTCCTAGTCTCTTTCTCAACTGTATTGTATATGTGTATAATAGCTAACTTGTCTCCTCTCTCTCACAGTGCGAGGAGGAGGGTCAGATGTTGTTCAGTTTGGATGATGGTTCCACCAAGTTCACAGACCTGATCCACCTGGTGGAGTTCTACCAGCTCAACAGAGGGGTGCTGCCCTGCAAGCTCAAACACCCTTGTACCGCCGTGGCCTTGTGACCCTTCACCCCTGACCTCTGACCCATGAACCATAACCCCTGCCTTCTGGTCTCACACACTAACCTCTGTCTGCAGTTAAATTCTCTACCCCTCGTTCCCTCGATCGTCAAGTGTGCACTTATTCACTCGTTCCTCGTGGATTTAAAAGGAATGGAGCGTTGGAAGGAAGGATGCTGATGGCCCATGCTTAGTTACACCAATGCTTTTAAAATGCATGAGGGGTAGTGAGCAATTTCACACTTTGGGGGGAGGGGTGGGGAATTAGAAAGTGGCCACACACATAGATAGACGGACAGACAGACATGTGGTGTACTATATTGGTCTGTGGAAATCTGTGGATCCAACCAAGCCCCTGTTTCCTCCTCCTTCACCCACCTCAGACAGACAGACGATAGACAGGGGGCTGGTTTCCCCGCACTTCTTTATTGATCATCAGGGATTGACATGGATCGAATAGATCACAACGATTGACCATATGTCAAATCAACCTGTGCAGTCCAGTCTTTATAAGCTGATCACCTGATGCTTCATGCTGCCTACTGGCTGATGTTGCCTGGGGTGCATCATGAAGCACGACATTGCCTGGGGGGCATCCTGAAGCGTGACGTTACCTGGTGGGCATCCTGAAATGTGACGTTACCTGGGGGGCATCCTGAAACGTGACGTTGCCTGGGGGGCATCCTGAAACGTGACGTTGCCTGGGGGGCATCCTGAAACGTGACGTTGCCTGGGGGGCATCTTGAAACGTGACGTTGCCTGGGGGGCATCCTGAAATGTGACGTTACCTGGAGGGGAATCATGCCCTTCCTCTGCTTTCCTTACTGGACCAACCATCTCACTCTATCTCCGATACTTTATACAGGGCCACGAGGAAGAGAAAAAGAAAACGACAAAAAGAACACAGAACAAAAGCAAACCGTCTTGTCCATTTGTTTGAAATGGCAGATGATTGTTTGAGATGGGGACTTCCCTGTCAGAGCTGATGTCGTTGCGATGATGTTGTATTACTGTTGCAGAACTATTTGCACTTGTGAACAGACAGCTGACAGTTGTCTTGTAAGCTGAATGAAGCTGAATGCTTCTTCTTCTCAACCTGCTCTTCCTCCTCTCTTCCTGCTCCTCGTTTCTGCGTAAGAAATCCCAGCCTGCTGATTGGATCAGTATAGCGCGGGACAGGACTGAGAGGCTGAGCGTGCTGTTGCCATGCCGTTGAGAAAGGTGACTGCTGGGCAGCTCCGGAAAGCCTCTCCAGCCTCTCTGTTCCTGCTTCATCCGGCTCCACCTGATCCCATCAGAACATTTGGAAAACCCAGAAAATTCCCTGGAATCAACCCTAAAGTTCAGAGAGATGAGAACGGAACGGAAGGAAGAGGAGGAGACGTCTCACATAGGACCCCGGAAAACCTGCCCCCTGCACCGTCAATTTGGACTGTCAAGAGTTAAATCTTTCAGGCTATGTTCCAATACCCACACTAATATTGCACTTAGAACTGATGTCCAATACATTGTTTAATTGTAAGTGAACAAAATCTCATCACCGCCAGTCAGCATTGTATGAATGTCAATAATTATTCTCCAAGTCAGTTGTTAGCTTCCTACTGCAGTCAGCATGATGATGTGTTCAAATACTATTTTATATCATTACAAATACTTTATCTGTGCTTGATTGAGCTTGCCTGGCTTAATAGACCAATAGAACAGTCCCAAAATGTCAAACCCCACCCCTCTGGCACTCCAGGCAATCTAGAGCAAACTCCCAAAGTATTTGATAGATTTCAAATAGTATTTGAACCCAGGTCTGGCTGTGTTGTCCCTGACCCACACCTTGATGTTGTAGACCGGGGGTGTCAAACTCATTCCATGAAGGACCTAGAGTCTGCTGGTTTTTTGTTTATCCTTTCAATTTGTGTCCAATTAAGACCTAGACAACCAGGTGAGGGGAGTTCCTAACTAATCAGTGACCAATAGATGTGAAAGGGCATTCATTCTCAGAATACAGGGATCCATTTAAAGCACTCCCCAACATGCCTGTATTTATGTTGAAATGTAGGCTTGGTTGACTTTGCTGCAGCCACAGTTAAATGAGTTTCCCTCGCCTTAAAGTGAACATTGTGAGCGTGTCTGTGTGTATGAAGTCATACTATTATAATGCACATAATACATTTCAGATAGAAGGATAGATGGACTATGTTCCAAATCCTCCTCTCCTGTTTAGGAATGGAAACAAGGGTCTAGCAGGAAGGTTTCTGTGAGTATTGGGACTCAGCCAGCCCCTTTTTGGTCCCATCCTGTCCCGTCCTGTTCTGTCTTGTCATATCCTGTCCTATCCTGTTCTGTCCTGTCCTGTTCTGGCCCATAGTGCTCTGTCCTATCCTGTCCCGACCTATTCTGTCTTATCCTGTCCCGTCCTGTCCTGCTCAGTCTTCTAGCGTGAGGCAGCAGAGCTGTAGGCCTAGCAAGTGTGTGACATAATACCTGCTCAAAGCTTCCACCAGATTTACTAGACACGCGCACACACACACACATACACCGTCCCGTGCCAGATTGACAGTTAATAGCAAGGGGCTACCAGGCACTCTGCTAGGCCAGCTCTCTGAATAACGTCACTCCCATCCCGTCACTCCTGAACCATACCTGACTCTACAGCTCTACAGGAGTCTGCACTACCAACCAATCACATACTTCACCTCACTCAGAAGCTTAGTCAGTCAGGGCAGGCTAAAACTTTAACCACCCCTCTGTCTCTATATGTCGCTCTGTCTCACTCTCTCTCTCTCAATCTTTGCCTCTTAATCACTGTGTTATAATGCAATCCTTCACAGAAGTCCAATCGTATGGATGTACAGTATATATAAATTCTGCATATATGAATATCTATTTTATAGAATGTGAAACTATGGAAAAGCTGTAGATCTAACACTGTATCTAGGTTACAGATCACTATGAGTGCGTTCCAAATGGCACCCTATTCCCTATATAGTGCAGTATTAACAGGAATAGGGTGCAATTTGGGAGATTGCCTATGTATTGGGCGTTATGCTTTTGATCATCACTCAGTCTCAAATGAAGATTTTTATTTTTTTCATTATTTGATTCATTGTGCATAGCCACTTGCTATTAATTTTATCTCAAATTGACCATTTATATATAAAAAATTATATACCAGAACATAAACAGTATAAAATTAAGCTATCAAACTGGACTCTTTTAGCATGCATTGAATTCTACAAGATGTATAAGCTGACTGGCTCAGAGAATGTTGAAACTGTCTATGTAAGGACTTTCGATGCTGTCAAAGTCCTGAGTCGCTGTCCTGAACATGAGACTTAGGCCAGGATTCAATCAAAGGTGCGTTGTCGACAAGCCCACTGCACTGTCGACAATGCGCCTTTTAATTGCAATTTCCCTGATGTTTGCGGAGATCGCATTTATGGTAAACGCTGCAGATGTCGGCACAAGCGTAAATTACCTTTAAAAGTGCAAAGCACTTGTTGACAAAGCACCTTTTGATTGAATCCGGGCCATGAAGCTTTCCTTACACCAGTGTTTCCCAAACTTGGTCCTGGGGACCCCAAAGGGTGCACGTTTTGATTTTTCTACCAGCTCAGTTGATTATTTGAATCAGCTGTGTAGTGCTAGGGCAAAAACCAAAATGTGCACCCTTGGGGTCCCCAGGACCGAGTTTGGGAAACCCTGCCTTACACTCAATGGTGAGAACATATTGCTTACTTCACCCATCCAGTTTTTCTGATCTAGGCCTACATCAGAAAAAGGCATGAGGAATAGTCTAGGGCAGGGGTATTCAACTCTTACCCTACGAGGTCCGGAGCCTGCTGGTTTTCTGCTCTACCTGATAATTAATTGCACTCCCCTGGTGTCCCAGGTCTAAATCAGTCCCTGAAATGCAGTGGAACTGGCTTTGAGGTCCAGACTAGAGACTGAAACGGAACCAGCTAAGCATATCTCTCGCATACATTTATCAAATAAGCCACACAAAAAAAAAGAAAAAAAAAGTAAGGTTGGCCTAATGTTTCTGCTGTGCCAGTGTAGCCTTATCCCCTCCCTGTCTCTCTGCCCTTAACTCCATGTACAGTATGCAGGGTCCTGTTCCATAGGGCCAACCCTAGCAGAATCTTTTTGCAAGGTGAAACTATAATCTTGTGTGTTTCAATTGGATATGTTCAGGTAGTTTCTATTTGTTACACTTTGTTTTAATACATTGTCTAACTGCTGAACACAACCCATCTGTTCTGCACCACTCAAGCCCATGGGCAGGGATTCAAACAAAACTGGCTCGTACTAAAACTGCAATCCACAACAGCCGACATCGCACTGCACTTGACTTTCGAGGGTAATTGATGTTTTAGCCGACACCCGCTGCATTTGCCCCGAATACGATCTCCACGAATATCAGCAAAATTACTTTTTAATAGTCAAGTGCAGTGTGCTGTCGGTGGGTGGCGCATTGCGGTTTGTTTGAATCCCGGCTCATGTCTATTAACGGAGGTGTCTGTCCACTCCTGTTCTCTCTGAGAGCTGAATGTCAGGAAGACATCTGAATCAACCACGTTGTATCTCCTGTTCAGGTATTTTGTACAAATAAGGGACTGATATATTCTCTGATTATTGGAAATTAGAAATAAAAGGCAACATTGCTATGAACCAAAAGGCTGATCTGGTCATTATTATAACATCATGTAATCATCCTGTGGCTCTGGTGAGGGGGTGTGATCAATGAGAAGGTGTTAAGGATCCATTCTCTCTGTGTTGGCAGTGTGTGTGTGTGTGTGTGGGGGGGGGGGGGTTGCTCTCAAACGCCAAGAGAAGTTTTGCATTCTTTCAAATGCATCACACAAGTAGACTATCACTCTGACCAATAGTAGACTATCCCTCTGACCAAGGTCAAAGCACACTTTTTATTTACACACACATGCCACTATATAAATTCCTTCCTCATTTTAGTACAAGTCAAACTGCTCCTAGTCCTATCCTTATACAACTCAGGAGTGTGTGTGTTTTTTTCCCCACACTGCCTCAGCACTCCTCTTAGAGAGGCGTGATGTGCTTGTCCTGCCCCAGGCGGCACGTGTGGATTATAGCCTGTTAGAGAGGTGGAGTAATCAGGACCCGGTTTCCCAAAAGCATCTTAAGGCTAAGTTAATCTTAGAATCATATGTTTCTAACGATGAACTTATCTTTAAGATGCTTTTGGGAAACCAGGCCCTGGGCTGTTCAGGAGCACTGTTGATCCCACAGGATGACAGAGCGACTCTAACGCTAACACACACGCAGGCACACATACACACACACAAAGACAGGTTTAATGTGTCTCTCACTGCTCTGTGCTACAGCCACTTCAGCAGGTGCCTCTATCCTAAACCACTTACACTTAACAAACACAGTAAATGTAGCCAATGTGGGAATTGAACCCGCAACCTTGGTGTTGCCAGCTCCATAACTCATAATAATAACAATAACTATAACTCATACAGGTTGATAACATTGTTTTCATTCATCCTAGGACATTTAATCTTCCCACACACATTCACTAAGCGGTCCATGAATACTATATATTGCTACAATTTACTCTGTGCCATTACCCCTGTAAATCTAAGCGGGCGGGGGGGAATTGTTTTAAGATGGTCATGCTATGGATCATTTAGCTATTTGATTTTGGGCCCCTTTAGGTATCATAAACAAACTAGTAAAAAAATATGTAGGTATTTTTTTACATATATTTAACCCCTTTTTTGGGTAGGCACAAAACTACCTCCAATTTGTTTAAACCGGTACCGGTTACCTTCAGACAAGTCCACTTGTGGGGACCGTCAAGCAAAACGGAGAACACCATAGTGTTTCGTGAGAATCTCCCCTTTCCATAGAGTGGAAATAGTTAGCAGACCGTTCGGACACTACAGACGTATTCGTGAGAAGATCGATTTTCGGGATGTCTCATGGTCTGACAAACACCGCTGTAGCTCGGCCACCTTCCAACGCAGATGTGGTGGGTTGAGATGCAGCCCATGCAAAAAAACATATCTCTAGCTTAAACTGACGGATTTTTATGGGTTTTTTGTGTATGTAACTTAGAGTGAAGCACCGGTGCATCAATACACTCTTTACATCTTGAGAATGAGATGCTGGAACCCTGTTCATGTATCTGAAATATCATATTTACCATCATAACAGGCCACAGTGACCCTAGTGGAGGGATCTTCCCTAAGAGGATAGCACCATCTGGTGGTTTAATACGGATGATGTAACAAGCAGGAGCATCTATTCAAACTCTGTTGGTCACACTCAGGAAAATTCTCAATCAGGCAAGAGTCTGTCCTTGACCCGCAAACCGATAAGTGGTCGAGTGGTTGAGTAGAGTGTCAATTCGTTAGTAGGCGAATAGAGCAGTATTCTCACCTCCTCGATTACCTACTTCAGTAGAGGATGCACAAGAATATCTTCCTGGCGGCTAGTGCGGAAGTGTTTTAATATCTGTCACACCCTCTTTGAGTCAGCTGTTGTTTTCTCGAAGGAGAAAAGCATGCACACATTTAAAAACGATACTCTACTTATCCTTTAATCTATATAATGTCTTGCACAACTACATTTGTTTTGATCACTTTACACATTTATTTTGGGATTCCACCCCTGTAGGCTAGGCGTCTGATGTCGCGCAAGTGGAGGAGTCTCATTTCATACAAGCACATTTGTTTCCACATTTCCTCGGCTCGCCTCAGCTCCTTGATTACCTTTGACCTTCTTAAAAAGAAGGCGAGGAGAGGATGGAGGAGTGGACGCAAGTAGTTGTGCAAACCAATTGAGATTCTCCCTCAGACTCAGAGTCCAAGTACTACTGCCGCTAAACACACTAGCCTCTCTGATGGCAGACACATAACAGGTGAGGTGTCTTCAGTGATGCTGTTCTGGACGGTGCAGACTGCTCTGTTCCAGTCGGGTCAAATGTCAGCCTATTCTCTATATAGTACACTACCTTTGACCAGGGCCCTCAAAAGTAGTTATGGACCCTGGTCAAAAGTAGTGCACTATACAGGAAATAGCTACCATTTGGGATGCACACATGGGGAAACGGAGACCCAGACTCGGTGCTGAGGAACATTATAGACCCAAGCCCTGACTGACTAAACACTGAAGTGAAACACTATCAATATCTTGTATAATAACCTAAATGACCCTTATGGCAGGAGTAATTCTAGCACAGGAGGCTGCTGAAGGGAGAACGGCTCATAATAATGTCCGGAAAGGAGCATATGGAATGGCATCAAACACCTGGAAACCATGTGTTTGACGTATTTGTTACCATTCCACCAATTCCGCTCCAGTCATTACCACGAGCCAGTTCTCCCCAATTAAGGTGCCACCAACCTCCTTTGAATTCTAGTGACCAGAAGGTGATGTATTGTTTGATGCTTGATACTGAATTGCTCATGTCAAAGGAGCTTTAGTAGATTTGGTCACTAGTATAATAATGTTAGTTCTACTCTAAAATATATTGATTGAATCTCATTTTGACACATGTATTTGATATTAATGCACATCATTGTGCCAATTATTATTATTTATTTTTTTGTTGTTGAATGCACTCTAGTGTACAATTGTATATAATTTATAAATGTATATCGACTCCCAATCAGACTTCATAAATAGATTTCAGTGAATAGTTTGTGAGCAAGGCAAGCTGATAATTTCACTTTGTATAGTAAGCATAGAAACTTCACCCTGCCTAGTTTTACTAATGTGGTCGTCTGTAAAACATTTTAATTGGCTCAAAAACCTGATTCGCCTCATCAATTATTCATGTTTGGCTGACCCTTTCATACTTTCAGTTGCAGGCAGTCGCATAGCTCAGAAGTCTGTGCTAGAGGTCTGCTAGGGATTGATTTATTCATCCCGCTCCAGCCCGCACCCGCAGTTTGCATACCGCAACTGCCCACACCCGCAAAACGAATTTATGCTTGCTCTGGCAATGCGATCAGGAGGCTCCTTATGGAGGGTGTGACACAATTGCGGAGCCTCCGGAGGCTTGAAGAGGCCAAATCGAGCTCCATACGAAATGATCTGAGACCAGGTTGCAGGGCTATATCTGCCAATAGGCTAGACATAGTTTGATTTTAGCAAAGTTGGAGAGACTTGCACTTTCTCTTGAGCTACATTTTATAGCCTACCTTTTAGGAGTGGGACGACTTTGAGATGGAGACAAATATGGGTGATCAATATTTATTTCTAGGCAATGTAGTATACTACAGCCTAATCATATTTAGGAAGTACATTTCCTTGGAAAGAGAACTGCCCCGTGCGTCCTTGCCCATACATAGGCTATAGCCTACTATTTAATTGAGACCAAACGCGCACCTGATCTCGCTCGCTCATATGGCTATTGAACTTAAAGCAGCAATAATTATGAGAGCGGCCACATGTACTTTCTCTTGAGCTACGTTTTGCATATAGAATATAGCCTACCTTTTAGGAGGACGATTTGCTGGCAGAGAAAAATAAATGGGTTATCAATAATAATTGAAAATGAAAAGGCACAACGCTCACTCACCATGGTAATCTATGGACTCCTTGCGCCTTTTCCTTTTCAATTATGATCAAATTTTTCGATTGCACCTCGACTCACGTTGGTTGAGCGTCCTCCACTTCTTTCCATTATCAATATGTATTTACAGACACTGTAGTAAACTATAGTCTAATCATATTTAATTTAATTTCCTTGGAACGATAACTGTCACGTGATTCTCCACCCCATGCATAGGCAGCCTACTCTATTTCATTGAGACCATGGATATAGGTACTGTGCGCACTTGATCTCGCACACCCAACTAGGAGGGAAGAGGCAGGCTACTTAACTTGAAGCAGCAAATTCTTAAAGCCAATTTATGCTTGATCCGAAAATGTGGTGGTGGAGGCTTCGTGCGGAGCCTTAGGAGGCATGCATATAGCTCTGCATTGACATGATTGGTTGATTGTAGGTGGGGGCGGGAGGTCCTGTATAAACACAAACTCAGTTCCTTGACAACTTCCTTCACAACAGCTCTGCTCCATGAAGCAAAAAATGTATGTTTGCTCTGACTTCTGCTGAGGCCCATCTCAGTATAGATATCAGATTGATGAGTCAGTATGAGTCATAATACCCATAAAACCTAGAGATCAAACGGAAATGGTTCCAATCGTTTTTCCACCATTCATTTTTCCCATAGGGGATTTTATATATATATATATATTGGTCATTTAGCAGACGCTCTTATCCAGAGCGACTTACAGGAGCAATTAGGGTTAAGTGCCTTGTTCAAGGGCACAGACAGGTTTTTCACCTAGTCGGCTCGGGGATTAGAACCAGCGACCTTTCGGTTACTGGCACAACGCTCTTAACCACTAAGCTACCTGCCGCCCACTAAGCTACCTGCCGCCCATTTTAGAAACACTTAAAATAAGGGCTGTGTTTCGTGTGAAGTTTTGATAACCGTGTAAATCTCTCTAGGACAAGGTGACTTTATCAATATATTCGCCTGTATTTACCCCCCTACAATTAAATACTAATTAGCTGCTTTAGTTTTAAATTGACACAATACCTGTTAGCAAAGGTATCAGCTAGAGATGACGTGTAGGAGCTTGCAGGGATTTGTAGTTATGCATGATGTCTACTTTGATGCTAATTAGCATTTTCGAATCAGAATAAATAAAGCTGAATATATTGATAAAAGTCACCTTGTCCGAGAGAGATTTACATGGTTATCAAAACGTCACGCCAGGGTAAGCCTTCACGAAACACAGCTCTTATTTTAAGTGTTTCTAAAATCCCCTATGGGAAAAATGAATGGTGGAAAAACAATTGGAACCATTTCCCTGTTTGACCACTAAGTTGTATGGGTATTATGACACCTCCACTGTGGGGCTCTATAGGCATAGGCCTACACACTTGTGATTTGAAACAATCCAGCATTTTTTTTAAAGAAGCTAATGATCCTCTGTGGCTAAGTCATAATCTCTGGTGAAGTATTTTAAATGTTTTTATTTAGACAGGACTAATTATATAATTTTGGCGAAACATCAATATACTTTAGGGGAAGCCAGCATCCTAACAGTGCACTGTGCACCCGCCAAATTTCCTTTCCAATTCGCAGGAGGCTGAAACCAGAGATCTGTGCATTCGGAAAGTATTCAGACCCCTTGACTTTTTACACATTTTCTTACGTTACAGCTTTATTCTAAAATTGATTACATAAAAATAAAAATCCTCATCAATCTACACACAATACCCCATTACTGAAATATAACATTAACATAAGTATTCAGACCCTTTACTCAGTACTTTGTTGAAGCACTTTTGGCAGCGATTACAGCCTCGAGTCTTCTTGGGTATGACATAAAACAAACTTGGCACACCTGTATTTGGGGAGTTTCTTCCATTATTCTCTGCACATCCTCTCAAGCTCTGTCAGGTTGGATGGGGAGCATTGCTGCACAGCTATTTTCAGGTCTCTCCAGAGATGTTCGATCGGGTTCAAGTCCGGGCTCTGGCTGGGCCTCTCAAGGACATTCACTTGTCTCGAAGCCACTCCTGCGTTGTCTTTGCTGTGTGCTTAGGGTTGTTGTCCTGTTGGAAGGTGAACCTTTGCCCCAGTCTGAGGTCCTGAGTGCTCTGGAGTTGGTTTTCATCAAGGATCTCTCTGTACTTTGCTCAATTCATCTTTCCCTCGATCCTGATTAGTCTCCCAGTCCCTGCCGCTGAAAAACATCCCCACAGCATGATGCTGCCACCACCATGCTTCACCGTAGGGATGGTGCCAGGTTTCCTCCAGACTTGATGCTTCTTGGCATACAGGCCAAAGAGTTCAATCTTTGTTTAATCAGACCAGAGAATCTTGTTTCTCATGGTATGAGTCCTTCAGGTGCCTTTTGGCAAACTCCAAGCGGGCTGTCATGTGCCATTTACTGAGGAGTGGCTTCCGTCTGGCCACTCTACCATAAATACCTGATTGGTGGAGTGCTGCAGAGATGGTTGTGTTTCTGGAAGGTTCTCCCATCTCCACAGAGGTACTCTGGAGCTCTGTCAGAGTGACCATCGGGTTCTTGGTCATATTCCTGACCAAGGCCCTTCTCCCCCGATTGCTCAGTTTGGCCGGGCGGCCAGCTCTAGGAAGAGTCTTGGTGGTTCCAAACTTCTTCCATTTAAGAATGATGGAGGCCACTGTGTTCTTGGGGACCTTCAATGCTGCAGAAATATTTTGGTACCCTTCCCCAGATCTGTGCCTCGACAAAGTCAGGTTGGTTTTTGCTCTGACATGCACTGTCAACTGTGGGACCTTATATAGACAGGTGTGTGCCTTTCCAAATCATTTCCAATCAATTGAATTTACCACAGGTGGACTCCAATCAAGTTATAGAAACATCTCAAGGATGATCAATGGAAACGGGATGCACCTGAGCTCAATTTTGAGTCTCATAGCAAATACATTAGCAAAAATGTCTAAAAACCTGTTTTCGTTTTGTCATTATGGGGTATTGTGTGTAGATTGATGAGGGGGAAAATGATTTAATCCATTTTAGAATAAGGCTGTAACGTAACAAAATGTGGAAAAAGTAAAGGGGTCTGAATACTTTCCAAATGCACTTTACACTGAGTGTAGAACACATTATGAACATTTCCATGACATAGACTTACCAGTTGAATCCAGGTGAAAGCTATGATCCTTTATTGATGTCACTTGTTAAATCCACTTCAATCAGTGTATATGAAAGGGAGGAGACAGGTTAAATAAATATGTTTAAGCCTTGAGACATGGATTGTGTATGTGTGCCATTCAGAGGCTGAATGGGCAAGACAAAATATGTAAGTGCCTTTGAACAGGGTATGGTAGTAGGTGTCAGGTGCACCGGTTTGTGTCAAGAACTGCAACGCTGCTTGGTTTTTCTTCCTCAACAGTTTCCCATGTATATCAAGAATGGTCCACCACCCAAAGGGCATCCAGCGAACTTGACACAACTGTGGGAAGCATTGAAGTCAACATGGGCCAGCATCCCTGTGGAATGCTTTCAACACCTTGTAGAGTCCATGCCCCGACAAATTGAGGCTGTTCTGAGGGCAAAAAGGGAGAATCCAACTCAATATTAGGACGGTGTTATTAATGTCAAACGCTCCCTAAAACACTTTAGCGAGGAGGCCTTCCTAATTGACCTGGCCCAGGTATCCTGGATGGATATAGATCTCATTCCGTCAGTAGAGGATGCCTGGTTGTTCCTTAAAAATAATTTCCTCTCAATCTTAAATAAACATGCCCCATTCAAAAAATACAGAACTAAGAACCGATATAGCCCCTGGTTCTCCTCAGACTTGACTGCCCTTGACCAGCACAAAAACATCCTGTGGCGTACAGCATTAGCATCAAATAGCCCCCGCGATATGCAACTTTTCAGGGAAGTTAGGAACCAATATACACAAGCAGTCAGGAAAGCAAAGGCTAACTTTTTCAAACAGAAATTTGCATCCTGTAGCACTAACTCCAAAAAGTTTTGGGACACTGTAAAGTCCATGGAGAATAAGAGCACTTCCTCCCAGCTGCCCACTGCACTGAGGCTAGGAAACACTATCACCACCGATAAATCTACAATAATCGAGAATTTCAACAAGCATTTTGCTACAGCTGGCCATGCTTTCCATCTGGCTACCACTAACCCGGCCACCAACTCTGCACCCTCTGCTGCAACTTGCCCATGCCCCCCCCGCTTCTCCTTCACACAAATTCAGACAGCTGATGTTTTGAAAGCGCTGCAAAATCTGGACCCCTACAAATCAGCTGGGCTAGACAATCTGGACCCTTTCTTCCTAAAACTAGCCGCCGAAATTGTCGCAACCCCTATTACTAGTCTGTTCAACCTCTCTTTCATAACGTCTGAGATCCCCAGAGATTGGAAAGCTGCCGCGGTCATCCCCCTCTTCAAAGGGGGTGACACTCTAGATCCAAACTGCTACAGACCTATATCCATCCTGCCCTGCCTTTCGAAAGTATTCGAAAGCCAAGTTAATAAACAGATCATCGACCATTTCGAATACCACCGTACCTTCTCCGCTATGCAATCTGGTTTCCGAGCTGGTCACGGGTGCACTTCAGCCACGCTCAAGGTCCTAAACGATATTATAACCGCGATTGATAATAGACAGTACTGTGCAGCCGTCTTCATCGACCTGGCCAAGGCTTTCGACTCTGTTAACCACCGCATTCTTATTGGCAGACTAAATAGCCTTGGTTTCTCAAATGACTGCCTCGCCTGGTTCACCAACTACTTCTCAGATAGAGTTCAGTGTGTCAAATCGGAGGGCCTGTTGTCTGGACCTATGGCAGTCTCTATGGGGGTGCCACAGGGTTCAATTCTTGGGCCGACACTTTTCTCCGTGTATATCAATGATGTCGCTCTTGCTGCTGGTGACTCTCAGATCCACCTCTACGCAGACGACACCATTTTGTATACATCTGGCCCTTCATTGGACACTGTGTTAACAAACCTCCAAACGAGCTTCAATGCCATACAACAATCCTTCAGTAGCCTTCAACTGCTCTTAAACACTAGTAAAACTAAATGCATGCTTTTCAATCGAACGCTGCTAGCACCCGCCCACCCGACTAGAATCACCACTCTCGACGGGTCTGACCTAGAGTATGTGGACAACTACAAATATCTAGGTGTCTGGTTAGACTGTAAACTCAACTTCCAGACTCACATAAAGAATCTCCAATCCAAAGTTAAATCTAGAATCGGCTTCCTATTTCGCAACAAAGCCTCCTTCACTCATGCTGCCAAACATGCCCTCGTAAAACTGACTATCCTACCGATCCTTGACTTCGGCGATGTCATTTATAAAATAGCCTCCAACACTCTACTCAGCAAATTGGATGTAGTCTATCACAGTGCCATCCGTTTTGTCTCCAAAGCCCCATACACTACCCACCACTGTGACCTGTACGCTCTTGTTGGCTGGTCCTCACTACATGTTCGTCGTCAAACCCACTGGCTCCAGGCCATCTATAAATCACTGCTAGGCAAATCCCCGCCTTATCTTAGCTCATTGGTCACCATAGCAGCACCCACCCGTAGTCTGCGCTCCAGCAGGTATATCTCACTGGTCATTCCCAAAGCCAACACCTCCTTTGGCCGCCATTCCTTCCAGTTCTCTGCTGCCAATGACTGGAACGAATTGCAAAAATTCTCTGAAGCTGGAGACTCTTATCTCCCTCAATAACTTTAAGCATCAGTTGTCAGAGCACCTTACCGATCACTGCACCTGTACACAGCCCATCTGAAATTAGCCCACCCACCTACCTCATCCCTATATTGTTATTTAATTTGCTCTTTTGCACCCCAGTATCTCTATTTGCACATAATCTCTTGCACATCTAGCATTCCAGTGTTAATACTATTGTAATTATTCTGCACTATAGCCTATTTATTGCCTTACCTCCATAACTTGCTACATTTGCACACACTGTATATATATTTTCTGTTGTATCTCTGACTTTATGTTTTTTTTACCCCATATGTAACTCTGTGTTGTTTTTGTTGCACTACTTTGCTTTGTCTCGGCCAGGTCGCAGTTGTAAATGAGAACCTGTTCTCAACTGACTTACCTGGTTAAATAAAGGTGAAATAAAAAAATAAAAAAATAAAAAAATGTTTTGTACACTCAGTGTATATCCCATATACCACGGCCTCTCAAGCCTTATGACTGACTACTTTAATCCATAGAAAGGTGAAAACAATTGTATAGAACAGCTTTTAATCATAAAGCCGTGTGAGAAATCATGTGGTATGTTGGTATGTTGATGTGTTACAGAAGATGCTAACCTTTTACTGCTCTGATAATTGCAAGCTCTCTTTTTCCTGCTTAAAAATATGTTGTTGTAATTCCACTTAACAGCACAAGGTGGCATTAGGTGAACATCAAGCTATATAAATGCAGGTTGATTTGAGAAAATAAATTGTGCCGTTCATGTTCTAGCCAACAATGCTATTGACAGTCAATCTAGCTGTAGTGATAATGCTAGCTACCTTCCTACAGGCTTTAATATTAATGTCAGTTTGGCGCTACTACAATGATATCAAATGATTCAGATCAGCTTTAGCTGGCACATAGTTTGTAGTTTTTTTATCTCTACTGCCGCGGTCCTACAGACATACATTTGGTATCGTTTGAAAGATAACATTCTCCCCTTTACAGTCTGCTCTGCATGCTACAGTAGATTGTATAGCAATCTATCTTTGCATTTGATTCTGGGGACATAATACATCATGAGCATCATCTAACATGCATGACTACAATTCAGATGAGCAGCAATCTTTTTTTCAATCATCCCCCAGCAGGGAATTTGTGCTTACCAGATTGATCTCCTCAATCAATCACATTTATAAAGCCCTTTTTACATCAGCAGATGTCACAAAGTGCCTCTACAGAAACCCAGCCTAAAACCCCAAAGAGCAAGCAATGCAGATGTAGAAGCAAAATGGCTAGGAAAAACTCCCTAGAAAGGCAGAAACCTAGGAAGAAACCTAGAGAGGAACCAGGCTCTGAGGGGTGGCCAGTCCCCTTCTGGCTATGCCGATGGAGATTATAAGATAACACAGCCATTAAGGCTAGATCGTTCAAACCTCAGCACCTCAGGAGTAAATGTCAATTGGCTTTTCATAGCCGCGCATTCAGAGGTCGAGACAGGAGAGACAGAGAGACAGAGAGAGAGAGACCGAGAGAGTCCGTCCGTCCGTCCGTGTCCTGGATAGGGTAACACGTCTGGTGAACAGGTCAGGGTTCCATAGCCACAAGCAGAACAGTATAAACTGGATCAGCAGAATGACCAGGGGGACTGGGGATGGAGAAAGCCAGGAGTCGTCAGGCCAGGTAGTCCTGAGGCATGGTCCTAGGGCTCAGGTCCTCTGGGAGGGGAGAGATGGGGGATTTAGAGGGAGCATACTTAAGATCACACAGGACACCAGATAAGACAGGAGAAAAACACTAGATAGGACAGACTGACCGTAGCCCCCCGGCACATAGACTATTGCAGCATAGATACTGGGGACTGAGACAAGGGGGGTCAGGGGACACTGTGGCCCCGTCCTACGATACCACCCGGACAGGGCCAACTAGGCAGGATATAACCTCACATGCTTGTTCCAAGTGCTAGCATATTGTGTGTCTCTTCCTGTGGATGCAGTGTGGACAAAATAAGTGACTGATGATAGCCAATTTCTGATGATACTATAGCCAATTTAGGCTGTCACTTGGGCTGTCATTGCTTTGTGATGCTTTAATAAATAGCTACATGGCTCTGAGCTAGCTAGCTAACATTAGCTAGATCATTTTTGTTATGTTTGTTCCTTTGAATAATGACAAACCGGGGCGTAGGTTGAACTACTTTTAATAAACTGACACTTTAGCTAGCAATCTCTTTGTGTAGCCATGCAAGGCATACTTCAACTTCCCCCCTCGCATAGCCTGCTGGGTAATGTAGTCTTCATGTTATTAACGCATAACAACACATCTTCCTTCCTTTGAAAGAAAACTAATTTTTCTCTGTAACTAAACATTTTTCAATAACACACATTTCTTTCCCCTTTTTTCCCCCTCAACTAAATGCAGTCTCTGTCCAACAAGACTCTATTGTGGCTATTTCTTTTCACAAAAACATCCAATCCAGGTGACCCTTTTTTTCCATATATATATCATATTTTTTAGCAATTCTCAATAAGCCTTTCAGGGGCTCTGACAGTCCTTTTTGGTCGTTCTGCTGAAGTGCTTCCTGAAGCAGTTGGACAGTGTTCATTGTCAGTCAGGGTGTTCTGACTGAATTGTCCATTGGTAAAGGCATTTGACACTTCAGCAGTATCCTCCTGATGATCCTCAGTCCCTTGAGTGAATGGCTGAAGCCTTAGATCCACTCTGTTTCGTCTCAGTTGTGATCCATGCTCCGTTTGGATCTCATAGGATCGCGGTGCAACTTCTCTCTGCACGCACCCTTGCTGCATCCAGGTTCCTGTAGTGATGTCTCAGAGTCGTACATGATCTCCAGGTTTCAGTTCAGGTAAGTGTCTTGCACTTTTGTCGTGTCGCTGTTTTTGTTTGTCTTTCTGTTTTTCCTTTGTGAGCACCTCTGGGTGTTAGCAAGTCCTCATGGATGGGTAGGTTGGTTCTGATGCGACGTCCCATCAACATTTGTGCAGGTGAAAGTCCATTCTGCAGCGGTGCGCTGCGGTAGATCATCATGTGCCTTTTTCATCAGGCCTTTGACTATTTTGACTGAACTTTCTGCTAAGCCGTTGGACCTTGGGTAGTTGGGGCTGGAGGTGTTGTGTCGGAATCCCCAGTCATTAGCGAACGATCGGAATTCAGAACTTGAGAACTGCGGGCCATTGTCCGAGTACAGTTCAGACGCAACCCCATGTCTTGCGAAGACTGATTTCAGGTAGGTGATTACAGCTTTGCAGGAGGTAGTTGGCAGTGTTGCTACTTCAAGGTAGTTTGAGTAGTAGTCGGTAACAACAATGTGACTTTTGCCATTGCAGTCAAAAAGGTCAACTCCAACTTTGTAGTAGGGTCGGTTGGGTACTGGATGAGGCATTAGCGGTTCTGCATGCTGCTTTGGCCTGTAGGTCAAGCACAGTTCACATGAAGCAGTGGTCTGGCTGATTTCCTGGTTCATTGTTGGCTAGTACATTACTTCTCGTGCTCGTCGTTTGCATTTTTCCTCACCCAAGTGGCCCTTGTGTATTTTCTGTATCATTTTTTTGCGTAGTGTCATGGGAATGACAATCTTGTTGCCTTTGAACACTATGTCATCCACAACGGTGAGCTCTGCTCTGCACATCCAGGAATCCTGTATTCTCCTTGGACAGTTGTTTTTCTGTGCAGGCCATCATATCAGTATTGTTTCTTTCAACTCTGTCATTGTTTGGTCAGCTGCTGTCTCTCTTTTAATCTGCGCCATTCTCTCAGAAGACACAGGAAGTGATGCAACGATCATGTCGACGTAGGCCTGAATCTCAGTGTCTTTCTGCGTGTCGGCACTCTCTTTCTTGTCGACTGCTCGAGAAAGAGTGGCGAACATTAACTTTCCCGGGGTGTAGATCATCTTCACATCATACTTTTGCAGTCTGATCAACATTCTCTGGATTCTCATTAGACAATCATTAAGTGGCTTAGACATGATTGACACCAATGGTTTGTGGTCGGTTTCTACTTGGAAGGCTTGTCCGTAGACGTATTGGTGAAACCTTTCGCACGCATATGTGCTCGCCAGTAGTTCTTTCTCTATTTGTGCATACCTTGTTTCTGCGCCTGTCAAGGCTCTGGACGCATAAGCGACAGGTTGCCATGTGTCGTCATGCTGGGGCGAAGGTTCACCTTCCAACAGGACAACGACCCTAAGCACACAGCCAAGACAACACAGGAGTGGCTTCGGGTCAAGTCTCTGAATCTCCTTGAGTGGCCCAGCCAGAGCCCAGACTAATTTCACAAATGCAAAATACACTCTTACTGTGCACTGTCTTAACAGTTGCAGCCTACAGGATCTTTCAGTGACAGGAAGTTTGTGGCGTCTGTCTTCTGTTTACGCACAGGTGTTCAGAGACAAAGTGCAGTGTAATTGATCACCATGGCTATAAACACAGGAAATCTAACCTTACTAAAACGCATCCTCTCTGGCTCTCTCTCTTCAGGCCTACTCACTGGGGGCCTCCCAGTCGACTTATTCACCATTGGGCTATCCTTAGTCTCTTCTCTGCCTCAGCATAGGATACTTTCTGCCCCAGTCGAACTCTGGCAATCTCAACCTGTCTCTCTCTCACAGTTGACACACAGGGCTTTCAACTGTGCACTCCCTCTGACTATGCCCTCCTGCACATTCCTCACATCGTGGGATCTCCGTTCTACACTCTGCTGCAACATGTCCGAATCCTTGGCACCTAAAGCACCGACGCGGGTTCGGAACATAGGCCCTCACAATAGCAAATATAACCTAGCCTGACCTTCTCAGGTAGAAACTCTGTGTCAAAACTCAACAAGACAGACAGGGTATTCTCAGTTTCGCAATTGCCACCGGGTATACGTCTCACCAAACGGCAGGCGTCACAAACACTAGGAATACACTACACTCAACGCTACCCCACTGATCACCCCTTTTAGTGGTCTCTACTCTTGAGAGCAAAACACACCACAGGTTGAGCCCTGAGCCACGGGACTCGAAGCGCCCGCTTCCTCTGGGAGGCAAATACACAAGAAATGTAAACAATTCTTCTTCTCGAAACTTGAACAGATGTAACCATTCCCAGTTTGTCTTTTACCCAGCTTGACACAACGTCTGGGTCAGCCAAAAAGCAGGAATCCACTCTTTCCAAAACTCTCACTACCGGTCCAAAATCATCTCTGGTAGGACTCTCAGGGCAAACGTCAGAAGACTCTACCACACCTGTTGCCGCAGGTAGGCCCACTACATCCTGGACTGGCTCAACTTCAGAGCGCTCACCACTACATATTTCCTCAAGAGAGCATGAAGACCTATAAGTAAGTTTACTTGGTTTGTAATCAGGAGACTTGGATATGTACACCTCGAACAAAGGCGTATACTCAGGAGACGAATCTCTGATCTTAACAGCGCCATTCTTACGCTTTTGCGTCATCGCACTTCCGAAGTCCTTTCCTCCTCGCTTCACTCAGTCAAGCAAAGGGACCCCATGTCCTGATGCAATTATGGATACATTTGATGTTCTTAAAGTCATCATCACTCATCATCAACAGCAACGTGGAAGAATGAAAGAACAGTCTAGCTTACTACTGTACAGTTCCCATTAATTTGCTCTACTAAGGTGAGTGTGGCAGTGATGGCACCTTTCCATCCCTTCCCTGCTCCTTCAGTAATCAAGGTATAGGTATACTAGCTAGCTACATGGCTTTGTTTTGTGGTTGTCCATTGTGTGTCTCTCACTAACTCCTTTGTGTTGTATCCACTCAATGGAGAGACTGTGTGTGTGTGTACTGTTCCCGCAAACTTTAAATGATGTCCAACCAGGCATCCAGCCTAGGATTCTCCTCCATTGTCCATTCATTCACTCACACACACACACAAACACTCAACGTGTACATTCTCATCCACCTGAACTTGATGCTGTCCTCTACTGATTTGAACGTGTTCTTTATTGAGGCTGGGTTGGGTTCATTTAAGTGATAATGCCAGTGAAGCCGATGTTTGGAGGATGTATTGGCACGGGGTGTTGTTAGGCCGAGACGAAGTTGAGGGCCGGCAAACCGTGCCAATATATCCTCCAAACAGCGGCTTTGAGGGCATTGTCACTTTTATACAATGGGTTACCAACATATTCAAATAATGATTGACATATTTTCATTAAAAACTTTATTTTGATGTATTTATTCATACTATTTCATCCTTCCACAAGATATAGTCCCGACACAAATCTAGGGTTGCTACCCAAGCCGGCTGGTCGTTCGTTCTATTGGTTCGGTTGCCAGAGACACGACCCAGCCGTTCAGTCTTTTTGTTCTGTATCTATGGACGTGACCCAGTCGTTCGTTCTAAATGTTCCATTGCCATACTGGCTGGCAACGTTCTTATCCCTCGCTTGCTAGCTAGCCAACTACGTCTAACTTACAGTCAAGTCAAACAGTGCAGCCAGAATAACAGCAAAGTAGCTGCATTTGCATTTGTTTAAGCTGTTTTCTAGTGACATTTATTTGGATACATCCATAACAATAAGCTAATGATGCGTGATTTCGCCTGGCGTAGAATATGTGCTCTCTAGACAGGACACTGTTGTTCAGAGGAGCTAGCCAATAACACAGCTATCACAGTCCCTTCAAACTGAAGCTGGAAAGACAGCAAACTAGCTGCATTTTGTTTAGTTTTACCTGTTTCCTATTCATAATTCTTTGTATATATCCATAACAACGATGCTGATTCATGATTACGACTGGCTGAGAAAAGCTGTCTGCCCGTCGGTCTCATCCCGACTCCCGGCACATTCATTACTATGGGATAGCTGGCGATCTATTTGAATATTGAAACAATGTTGCAAATGTCGGAGAGACAGACAGCAAGATTGATACATATCTCCGCTGTTGAAAACTAGATGTTAGTCTAAAAGAAATGTGAGATAATGTCTAGATGGTTTTTATAGTGGAGATCAAGGTTATAAATTGCCTGGCTGGGCTGATGAGACAGTGGATTGCGCAGTCAGATGGAACAGAGTAAATAGGCATTTTAACATCATACTGTAGATTTAGCCAGTGGTAACTTCAGGAATAGACACCGGCTGGAATGCGGTTTTAACCAATCAGCATTCAGGATTAGACCTACCCGTTGTATAATAGAGTACACACCATAACAAAACGTGTTGCAACAAAATAAAAATAAAGAAAACATTTGATATTTTTTCAAGGTCAGATAATATTCGACTTTCCTGTTTCACTGTGTTTTCTTTAGTGTTGTGCCTTCTGAATATTACCCTGCCCTTTATTGACTTGTTCTCTATCCGTCACTGTAGTGGCCTGTTGTTGTTATTGCTCTTATTTCCCCAGGGGCCTGGCTACGTTGGGCCGGGCTGTGAGGTGGTGGTGGTCTCTGTGTGCTGGTCTAGGCAGAGGGCCAGAGGCAGGACGAGCCTGCAGTGGAGTTGTTGAGGTAGTGCCCGTGCCAGCAGCTGAGCCGCTCTGCTCTGTCCTCCATACAGACACTGGTAGGAGGCAGCCTCAGCAACGGCAACGGACCCAGGAACAGGTGAGGAATGGATGAAGGGGGACGACACACAGATATAGAGAGAGAGACACACATGGACAGGGTACAGTACTGTACTACAATAAGCAGGCTTAACATCCCCTCCCCAGACACACACACACACACATTACTTATGTACGCAAGGCTCTGGTGTGGACCATAGTGTCAGAGGTACTACACCATCTCTCTTTCTCTCTCTATTGCTTTAGACCAGTTATTACATTAGAAATGACAAAAAAGCTATTACATTATTGACAGTTATAACATTATGGACTAGTCAAGATTGTTAAGATTGTCCACTCCTGGTTTAAGTATGTCCAGTCTTCAGTCTTTTACATCTTGTTTAACTGGCAGTATTCTTCTCTCATTATTTTGATATTTTACATTCCTCTCTCTCCGCCCCCTTTCTCTCTTCTACAGTATCTCCCCTCTCCTTCTCTTGTCCCCAGGGGGAGTAGTTGTGTTCTGGCCTTGTAAAGACCATCCAGACCATCTCCTTCCTCAACCTGTTCTTCCTGCTGTTGGTACCCCTGTCCACCTTCACCACCAGGCAGAGTGAGATCCACATATGGGCCCTTCAGATGAACATGGTGGTGTATGTAGGAGACAGCAGCAGGGGCATGCTACGACCAGGACACAATGACACAACCTATTTGTTCGCTACATTTAATTCCCTTTAGTATAAAAAAAATATCCAGCATTAAAATTGATTGTTGCTAGTTGGTAGAGGGATGTAGCTTAGTTGGTAGAGGATGGCGTTTGCAACGGTTGTGGTTCGATTCCCACGGGGGGCCAGTATAAACAAATAAAATAAAAAAATTAATTATGTATGCACTCACTAACTGTAAGTTGCTCTGGATAAGAGCGTCTGCTAAATGACTAAAATGTAAATGTAAAATGTTTTAAGGAACATGAACTGAAGGATGCCTAAAGTCATATGCATGTTTGTGTGAGTGTATATCAATTTTCTATGATTGATGTTTATTTTGAGAGCAAACACACTCCACCAGTGATCTAGTTTTTTATGATGTCAGAGCAGAAGTGTGATGATGACGCTAAATGAAGTGATGAAAACAGGAGTTTGCTGTCTCTGGCAGCCCCTGAAGTACTGGCTCAGAAACCCTACAGCAAGCCAGTGGACTGCTGGTCTATCGGAGTCATCACCTATATTCTGTAAGCATGAGGGACGGACTTGTTCTTTCATGTTAGCTCCAATGTTTCTCCTAACACTGCTAAGAGGATGGCCTGTTCTCTGCAGACTTATGGTGCCTTACAGTATTTATCCTTACTTCATCTTTCCGCTGAGGTAAATGCTAATCTAACATAATTGGATAGGGTCAAAGCAAGGTGTCCACTTCATGGCTTACACCAGTAAACTCATGTCAGATCAGTGATTTCATCAAAGAAAGGAGAAGTATAGGATTAATTTTGAACAAAATAATTCAAACATTTCACACAATGCCTCTGTGCTCTTGCTCCACCACAGTTTGTGTGGATACCCTCCGTTCTACCACGAGAACGGTGCCAAGCTCTTTGCGCAGATTCTAAAGGCTGAATACGAGTTTGACTCTCCTTACTGGGGCAATATCTCCGACTCGGGTACGGTAGTCCTCCACTCTTAGATGAGTGAGACATAAATCCTGTCCAGTCCATTCCAGTAAGCATTACATTATGTTGCCAGTATTACTCATCCTTGTCAGTGGTTTTGTATTATTGGAAATGGCTCCCTGGGATTGATGTTGCTTTGAGCGTGTGCCAAACTGTCAGTGTGTGTATGGGATTAGCCATAATACCCCGACAGGCCAAGGAACAATGACTGACAGAGTTACTGTGTGTGAGATCATTACTTCGAGAGCACCAGGAATCATGGTACACAGAGAACTGCTTCTTTTCCATCTCCGTATTTCTGCACATGTTTTGTTTTTTATCGTTATTATCCTGCCCCCTTGACAACATATAGAGGATTGGTCCACTAACATTACCTGCATGATCAGAGGACAGGCAGACAGTTCCTCATGCATGTTAACTGGCCACAGGTGTTTTTAGAGCATGACGAGTCTACTGCAGAACTATGTGTATGTGGTACCACCCATTGTGGGATAGTTTCTGTACAGCAGATATTGTAGCTAATACCTCATGAGAGACGGACTTACATGCAGGGCCGTTCCTCCAAGAAATAAGAATAGGTCTCAGTTAACCCACAGAGGTCTCAGTTAACCCACAGTTTTACTCCTTGATGTTTTAAACCACATTCTAACCTGAAGGGGCATTACGATCCTGTTGATAAAGACTCTCTTTTAGGGGAGAGTTTCAGCCTGGCTTTGAACTGGTCAAAACATAATCCATTTAAGTTATTAAGACCATGGAGGATGAAATTAGCTCAACCCTCTTGCTTAAGAGCAGGGAGTAGATGTGTGCGAATACAGAGCCACATTTATAAGTGGGGATATGTTTTTCACTGTGTAGATACAACCAACTAACATTCCCCTTTGGATCACCCTTCCATGGATCTTTTCTTAATTCATATTGGGGTGTTTTTCTAAGCCATTGTATGTGTAAAGAGAACTTGAATTAAAGAATGTAAATAATAATAAAATTGTCGCATTTCATTACATCTCACTTTTGCTCTCACCAAAAGGTAATTTTAAATTGATACTTTTGGTAAACTATATAAAGTGGATGTCACGAGTGTCAGTGTAATGCGGTGGGTCGAAATCAGGCGCAGGACACAGAACTCAATGAAAACGTACTTTACTGATAAGTAAAGAAACAAATACAAAATACCTCCACACAGGGAGGAGCAAACCCGCTCACCAAACGACACACAAAACGAAATAACAAACAAAACAAAACACAATGGGAGCCACCGGGTTAAATAGGGAAGGAGTAATTACACGATGGGAAACAGGTGTGTGACAATCAGACAACAACAGGTAGAACATAGAAACATAGAACATAGATCGGCAGCAGCTAGTATTCCAGTGACGACGAACGCCGAAGCCTGCCCGAGCAAGGAGGAGGGGCAGCCTCGGCAGAATTGAGTGGGATTTTATGTTATTCACTCAAGACTACAAATGTTTTTATTTGCACCACCCTATTTTTCCCATTACTGTTTAAATGTCCATTATTTTAATGAATGTACTAGAAACAGCTTGACCTGGCAGTGGCTCTTAAGACAGAGGCAGAACGAGCCACTGCCATGATATGCCCACAACTTGATACAAGAAACATGACATGAGGACAATGTGTTACTATCCCAAATCCAGTCCAGTATGTTGTAGCATTGCACAGTATTGGAAAAACAGCAGTTTGTTATTTGAAAGAAGATGTATACAATCTTCTGTTGTGTCCCCTACTTGAACTGGATGATTTACCAACAATTGGATTAGCATACATTACTCCAAATAACGTCAACAGAAATTGCAGGCCCACTTGTCATAATTGATTGACATAGATTTACCTTCCTTTCATTTCAGTGGCTTTTGTGTACTGTGAGCTGGTTGCAATGATAACCATTTATCTGTAAACTAGTTACAATGATAACCATTTATCTGTAAACTGGTTACAATGATAGCCAGTGTTATCTGTTAACTGGTTGCAATGATAACCATTGTTATCTGTAAACTGGTTACAATGATAACCAGTGGTATCTGTTAACCGGTTACAATGATAACCAGTGTAATATGTTAACTGGTTGCATTGATAACCAGTGTTATCTGTTAACTGGTTACAATGATAACCAGTGTTATCCATTAACTGGTTGCAATGATAACCATTGTTATCTGTGAACTGGTTACAATGATAACCAGTGGTATCTGTTAACTGGTTACAATGATAACCAGTGGTATCTGTTAACTGGTTACAATGATAACCAGTGTAATATGTTAACTGGTTGCATTGATAACCAGTGTTATCTGTTAACTGGTTACAATTATAACCATTGTTATCTGTTAACTGGCTGCAATGATAACATTTATCTGTAAACGGGTTACAATGATAACCATTGTTATCTGTAAACTGGTTACAATGATAACCAGTGGTATCTGTTAACTGGTTACAATGATAACCAGTGTTATCCGTTAACTGGTTGCAATGATAACCATTGTTATCTGTAAACTGGTTACAATGATAACCATTGTTATCTGTTAACTGGTTGCAATGATAACCATTGTTATCTGTTAACTGGTTGCAATGATAACCATTTATCTGTAAACGGGTTACAATGATAACCAGTGTTATCTGTTAACTGGTTACAATGATAACCATTGTTATCTGTTAACTGGTTGCAATGATAACCATTGTTATCTGTTAACTGGTTGCAATTATAACCAGTGTTATCTGTTAACTGGTTACAATGATAACCATTGTTATCTGTTAACCGGTTGCAATGATAACCATTGTTATCTGTTAACTGGTTGCAATGATAACCATTGTTATCTGTTAACTGGTTATAATGATAACCATTTATCTGTAAACTGGCTACAATGATAACCATTTATCTGTAAACTGGTTACAATGATAACCAGTGTTATATGTTAACTGGTTACAATGATAGCCATTTATCTGTTAACTGGTTACAATGATAACCATTTATCTGTTAACTGGTTACAATGATAACCATTTATCTGTTAACTGGTTGCAATGATAACCATTTAATTGTTAACTGGTTACAACGATAACCATTTATCTGTTAACTGGTTGCAATGATAACCATTTATCTGTTAACTGGTTACAACGATAACCATTTATCTGTTAACCGGTTACAACGATAACCATTTATCTGTTAACTGGTTACAATGATAACCATGTATCTGTTAACTGGTTACAATGATAACCATGTATCTGTTAACTGGTTACAATGATAGCCATGAATATGTTAACTGGTTACAATGATAACCATGTATCTGTTAACTGGCTACAATGATAACCATGTATCTGTTAACTGGTTACAATGATAACCATTGTTAACCGATAACTGGCTACAATGATAACCATTGTTATCTGATAACTGGTTACAATGATAACCATGTATATGTTAACTGGTTACAATGATAACCATTTATCTGTTAACTGGTTACAATGATAACCATTTATCTGTTAACTGGTTACAATGATAACCATTGTTAGCTGTTAACTGGTTACAATGATAACCATTGTTATCTGATAACTGGTTACAATGATAACCATTGTTATCTGTTAACTGGTTACAATGATAACCATTGGTATCTGTTAACTGGTTACAATGATAACCAATGTTATCTGATAACTAGTTACAATGATAACCATTTATCTGTTAACTGGTTACAATGATAACCAGTGTTATCTGATAACTGGTTACAATGATAACCATGTATCTGTTAACTGGTTACAATGATAACCAGTGTTATCTGATAACTGGTTGCAATGATAACCAGTGTTATCTGTTAACTGGTTACAATGATAACCAGTGTTATCTGATAACTGGTTGCAATGATAACCAGTGTTATCTGTTAACTGGTTACAATGATAACCATTGTTATCTGATAACTGGTTGCAATGATAACCAGTGTTATCTGTTAACTGGTTGTAATGATAACCAGTGTTATCTGTTAACTGGTTACAATGATAACCAGTGTTATCTGATAACCGGTTACAATGATAACCAGTGTTATCTGTTAACTGGTTACAATGATAACCAGTGTTATCTGATAACTGGTTGCAATGATAACCAGTGTTATCTGATAACTGGTTACAATGATAACCATGTATCTGTTAACTGGTTACAATGATAACCAGTGTTATCTGATAACTGGTTGCAATGATAACCAGTGTTATCTGTTAACTGGTTACAATGATAACCAGTGTTATCTGATAACTGGTTGCAATGATAACCAGTGTTATCTGTTAACTGGTTACAATGATAACCATTGTTATCTGATAACTGGTTGCAATGATAACCAGTGTTATCTGTTAACTGGTTGTAATGATAACCAGTGTTATCTGTTAACTGGTTACAATGATAACCAGTGTTATCTGATAACTGGTTACAATGATAACCAGTGTTATCCGATAACTGGTTACAATGATAACCAGTGTTATATGATAACTGGTTGCAATGATAACCAGTGTTATATGATAACTGGTTACAATGATAACCAGTGTTGTCTGTTAACTGGTTACAATGATAACCAGTGTTATCTGATAACTGGTTACAATGATAACCAGTGTTATCTGATAACTGGTTGCAATGATAACCAGTGTTATCTGATAACTGGTTGCAATGATAACCAGTGTTATCTGATAACTGGTTACAATGATAACCTGTGTTATCTGTTAACTTGTTGCAATGATAACCAGTGTTATCTGATAACTGGTTGCAATGATAACCAGTGTTATCTGTTAACTGGTTGCGATCATAGAATTTCATCATCACATCCAAAAGTAAATGTATGGTGGATGTATACACTACCAGTCAAAAGTTTGGACACACTTACTCATTCCAGGTTTTTTCTTTATTTTTACTATTCTCTTTATTGTAGAATAATAGTGAAGACATCAAAACTATTAAATAACACATATGGAATCATGTAATAACCAACAAAGTGTTAAACAAATGAAAATATATTTGTTATTTCCCAAATCCAGTCCTCCAGTACCCACAACAGCACACATTTCTGTTGTAGCCCCAGACAAAAACACCTTGTTCAACTCATTAAGGGTTTGATGATTAGTTGAATCAGGTGCACTTGTCTGGGGCTACAACAACAATGTGTGCTGTTGTGGGTACTGGATGACTGGATTTGGGAAACACTGTTAGAGAAGATGGGAGAGAAGATTAAAAGGCAGGTATCTTACATCACAGTCAGAACGGGAAGAAAGAAGATATGACCGTCTTATGATAGTTGCAGACTGATAGTGTGTGTGTGTGTGTGTGTTTGGGGAGGGGATGTTAAGCCTGCTTATTGTAGTACAGTACTGTACCCTGTCCATGTGTGTCTCTCTCTCTATTTCTGTGTGTCGTCCCCCCTCATCCATTCCTCACCTGTTCCTGGGTCCGTTGCTGAGACTGCCTCCTACCAGTGTCTGTATGGAGAACAGAGCAGAGCGGCTCAGCTGCTATCTACTCGGCACTCTACGGTCCCCGGGCATAACCTGGCACGGGCACCACCTCAACAGCCACTCCTCCACTGCAGGCTCCTGCCTTTTCCTCAGGAACGTGTCAAGACCTGACCCTCAGAACTTACCTTTTATTACTTCTGTTGACTCATCAGTAGGAAAGATTTGTTTTTCTTTTGGTCCGTACAACAACAGTAGAGCTAAGCTATACATGCCTTGTTTCAACAGGATGTTGTATCTATACCTAATTGGAATTGTTTTTTTTATCATATCTGTTGGAAGAAAGTGTGGATGTTGCCTCACACACACCTACTTACTGTATTAACAAAATTAAGGACTTTATTTTAAAATTAGTAATATGTCACGGTTTCGGCCGAGACTGCTCCTCCTCCTGGTTCGGGCAGGCTTCGGCGTTCGCCGTCCCCGGAATACTAGCTGCCACCGTTGTATGTTTCGTGGTGTGATTGCTTTGGTCTGTCTTGTACACCTGTATCTGTTTGTGTCCTGATTACGTGTCCTATAAGTTCCTTGTTTTGTATTAGTTAGATTGTGTGTTGTCTGCCTGTCGTGCGGAGCTGCGTGTTTGCGCTCTGTCTGTTTTGTGTATTGTTTACGCATGTTTGCGTAATTCCCTCGCCTCCGTTTGTTTTCGAGGTCGTGTATTGTTTTGTTGCACTTTGGACTAGTAAAGTCTTTTGGACGAATCCTCTGTGTCCTGCGCCTGACTCCTCCACCACATCCACATCGGTTCTTCTGACAGAACAACACACCAACTATGGAGTCAGCAGGAGCAGCGGCGGCACCCAAGTCCCTGGAAGAACGGATCAGCTACCAAGACACCATGATCCGGCAACTTGGGGCCGCCATGGACGAGGTGTCCAACACTCTGCGCCGGTTGGTTCCTGGAGAGGTGCCCACGCCTTCTTACACCATCCCATCACCAACGGCCAGTCCTCCTCTCTCAGCACCGGAACCCAGTGGCATTCGGCTTTCGCTCCCGAGGGCATATGACGGTTCTGCAGCCGGGTGTCAGGGGTTCCTCCTGCAGGTGGAACTCTACCTGGCTACCATACACACAGCGCCCTCGGGATACGAGAGCGTCTCCGCCCTCATCTCCTGTCTATCCGGCAAGGCGTTGGAGTGGGCCAACGCCGAATGGAGGGGAATAGACGCCGCTACCATCACCTACGCTGAGAGCGGAGAGCGTCTGTTCCACTTCCGACAGGGGAAGAGGAGCGCACAGGAGTTCGCACTGGAGTTCCGGACGCTAGCGGCGGATGCGGGGTGGAATGAGAGGGCCCTCATCGACCATTACCGGTGTAGCCTACGAGAGGACGTTCGTCGTGAGCTGGCCTGCAGGGACACCCACCTATCATTCGACCAGTTGGTGGACATCTCCATCCGTCTAGACACCCTGCTGGCTACCCGCGGAGGTCCCGAGTGGGGGTCGTCCATTCCACCCTCCAGCACCTCCGAGCCGATTCCCATGGAGCTCGGGGGTGCTGGCGCTAGAGAGAGGAGGAGAGAGAACCCGAGGGGGGCCACCCCCTGCACCAACTGTGGCCGTGGAGGACACACCGCGGCCAGGTGCTGGGGAGGGTCTCCTGGGAGAGGGGACAACAGGTCACGCACTGGGGAGTCATTTCAGGTGAGTAGGCGCCCCACTTACCCAGAGCTCTCTGTTGGTCACATGAGTATTCCTGTGAGATTTCCACAGGTGGCACCTCATTCCCAGCATAAGGCGCTAGTAGATTCAGGCGCAGCTGGGAATTTTATTGATCGGGCATTTTGTTGTAGGTTAGGAATTCCCCTTCGGCCGGTAGAAACCCCCTTTCCTGTCCACGCCTTAGACAGCCGGCTGTTGGGGTCGGGGCTGATCAGAGAAGTCACAGCACCACTTACGATGACGACGCAGGGGGGTCATGAGGAGATCATTCAGTTTTATCTGATTGACTCTCCTGCGTACCCCGTGGTGTTGGGGCTTCCCTGGTTAAGCACCCATGATCCTACCATTGCGTGGCAACAGAGGGCTCTTATGGAGTGGTCTGCCCAGTGTGTAGGGAGATGTCTAGGTGTTTCCTTAGGGGCGACCTCGGTAGAGAGTCCGAACCAAGTGCCCGCAATGCGCATTCCCCCTGAGTATGAGGACTTAGCACTTGTGTTCAGCAAAACAAGGGCAACACGGCTACCACCTCATAGACAGGGGGACTGTGCGATAAATCTCCAAACAGGAGCGGCTCTTCCGCGGAGCCGTGTGTATCCCCTGTCTCAAGAGGAGACAGCGGCTATGGAGACTTACATAGCCGAGTCCTTGGCACAGGGATACATACGGTCCTCCACTGCCCCGGTTTCCTCGAGTTTCTTCTTTGTGAAGAAGAAGGACGGGGGGTTGCGCCCGTGTATTGATTACCGTAGTCTCAATCAGATCACGGTTAAGTACAGTTACCCTCTTCCACTGATTGCGACTATGACGGAGTCGTTACGCGGAGCGCAGTTCTTCACAAAGTTGGATCTCAGGAGCGCGTACAATCTGGTGCACATTAGGGAGGGGGATGAATGGAAAACAGCATTTAGCACCACCTCGGGTCATTACGAGTATCTCGTCATGCCATACGGGCTAATGAATGCTCCTTCAGTCTTCCAATCCTTTGTTGACGAGATTTTCCGGGACATGCATGGGCAGGGTGTGGTAGTGTACATCGACGACATCCTAGTGTACTCTTCTACACGAGCTGAGCATGTAGCCCTGGTGCGCCGAGTGTTGAGAAGACTGTTGGAATATGACTTGTATGTCAAGGCAGAGAAATGCCTGTTCTTCCAGGAGTCCGTCTCCTTTTTGGGTTATCGGTTGTCCGCGTCTGGTGTGGAGATAGAGGTAGACCGTGTATCGGCCGTGCGTAATTGGCAAACTCCAACCACTGTAAAAGAGGTGCAGCAGTTCTTGGGTTTTGCTAATTACTACCGGAGGTTTATTCGGGGCTTTGGACAGGTTGCAGCTCCCATTACGTCCCTGCTAAAGGGGGGTCCGGTTCGTTTGCAGTGGTCAGCTGAGGTGGACAGGGCATTTGTCAAACTGAAGAACCTGTTCACCTCGGCCCCGGTGCTGGCGCATCCGAATCCCTCTTTACCATTCCAAGTAGAGGTAGACGCGTCCGAGACCGGTATTGGGGCAGTCCTGTCACAACGGTCCGGCATGCCACCTAAACTCCGCCCCTCTGCGTTCTACTCCAAGAAGCTCAGCTCGGCGGAGCGCAATTATGACGTTGGGGACAGGGCACTGTTAGCCGTAGTCCAGGCCCTAAAGGTGTGGAGGCATTGGCTTGAGGGGGCTCAACACCCTTTCCTCATTCTGACTGATCACCGTAACCTGGAGTACATCCGGGCAGCTAGGAGATTGAACCCTCGTCAGGCTAGGTGGAACATGTTCCTGACCCGGTTTGTTTTTAAGATCACATACATCCCAGGGTCCCAGAATGGTAAGGCAGATGCCCTGTCCCGGCGGTATGACACAGAGGAGAGGTCCATTGAGCCTACTTCCATACTGCCGGAGTCTTGTCTGGTGGCTCCGGTGGTATGGGAGGTCGATGCGGAAATCGAGCGGGCACTGCGTGCCGACCCTACTCCCCCCGAGTGTCCTGTGGGTCGGAAGTACGTTCCGCTCGAGGTTCGTGATCGTCTGATTTATTGGGCTCATACATCACCCTCCTCTGGACATCCAGGTATTGGCCGGACCGTGCACTGCCTTAGCGTGAAATACTGGTGGCCAACGTTAGCTAAGGATGTGAGGGTTTATGTCTCCTCCTGCTCGGTGTGCACCCAGTGTAAGGCGCCTAGACATTTGCCCAGGGGTAAGTTACATCCCCTGCCCGTTCCACAACGACCATGGTCCCACCTCTCGGTGGATTATGTGACCGACCTGCCCCCTTCCCAGGGGAATACCACCATTTTGGTCGTTGTGGATCGGTTTTCCAAGGCCTGTCGTCTCCTCCCAATGCCGGGTCTCCCTACTGCCCTACAGACCGCCGAGGCCCTATTTACCCACGTGTTCCGGCACTATGGGGTCCCCGAGGATATTGTGTCCGACCGAGGTCCCCAGTTCACCTCCAGAGTCTGGGGGGCATTCATGGAACGCTTGGGGGTCTCGGTGAGCCTTACCTCGGGGTACCACCCAGAGAGCAATGGGCAGGTTGAACGTGTCAACCAGGATGTGGGTAGGTTTTTGAGGTCCTATTGCCGGGACCGGCCGGAGGAGTGGTGTAGGTATATCCCCTGGGCAGAGATGGCCCAGAACTCTCTCCGCCACTCCTCCACCGGTTTAACACCTTTCCAGTGTGTTTTAGGGTATCAGCCGGTCCTGGCACCGTGGCACGAGAGCCAGATCGAGGCCCCTGCGGTGGACGAGTGGATTCGGCACTCGGAGGAGACGTGGGACGCTGCCCATGTCCATCTGCAGCGGGCCATCCGTCAACAAAAGGCGAGCGCCGATCGCCACCGCAGTGAGGGACCGGTGTACGCACCTGCCCCTCCGCCTGCCCTGCCGGAAGCTGGGTCGGCGGTTTGTGGGGCCCTTCAAAGTCCTGAGAAGATTGAACAAGGTGTGTTACAGGTTACAACTGCCTATTGAGTACAAAAATATTAACCCCTCGTTCCATGTGTCTCTTCTCAGGCCGGTGGTAGCTGGTCCACTCCAAGAAGATGAGATAGGAGAGACCCCTCCGCCCCCTTTGGACATCGAGGGGGCCCCGGCGTACAGGGTCCGGACCATCTTGGACTCGAGGCGCCGGATGAGTGGTCTCCAGTATCTCGTGGAGTGGGAGGGGTACGGTCCGGAGGAACGGTGCTGGGTGCCTAGGAGGGACATCCTTGATCCATCCCTCCTGACTGAGTTCCACCGTGGGCATCCCACGCGCCCGGGTCCGCGTCCTCCTGGCCGTCCCCGAGGCCGGGGTCGGCGCACGGCTGGAGCCGCGCGTCAAGAGGGGGGTACTGTCACGGTTTCGGCCGAGACTGCTCCTCCTCCTGGTTCGGGCAGGCTTCGGCGTTCGCCGTCCCCGGAATACTAGCTGCCACCGTTGTATGTTTCGTGGTGTGATTGCTTTGGTCTGTCTTGTACACCTGTATCTGTTTGTGTCCTGATTACGTGTCCTATAAGTTCCTTGTTTTGTATTAGTTAGATTGTGTGTTGTTGTCTGCCTGTCGTGCGGAGCTGCGTGTTTGTGCTCTGTCTGTTTTGTGTATTGTTTACGCATGTTTGCGTAATTCCCTCGCCTCCGTTTGTTTTCGAGGTCGTGTATTGTTTTGTTGCACTTTGGACTAGTAAAGTATTTTGGACGAATCCTCTGTGTCCTGCGCCTGACTCCTCCACCACATCCACATTGGTTCTTCTGACATAATAAATGTTATCCTGCCAACCACTATATGAAAAACTTTTTAAAAGTTTGAACCTTTAGTAACCACTACCCAAAGACATTGTTATATATTTTGTGGCATTACATTCATGTAAATAATCTGTGGCAAGTAGATTTAAAATGAATAATATTTATAATACTGATCAGTTTTGCCATTAGATCATAATGAATGAGATTACATGGACAGTGGACAACCTTATTCTAGATCAGCACCAATAATCTGAGAAGCTTGATACATATTGGCCCAGGGTCCTGGTGTCTACCCCTGTTTTAGAATCAGGCATTTTAAATGTTGAATTGGAAAACATTACTCCCTCTCACATGTTAACCTCTGCATGTTGTGTTGTGGTGATTTGAATGTTTTGACTGGGACATAATAAAACATAATAAACATAAATACATAATAGAACATGCTATTTTGATAATTGATGAACTACTGTAAAGGGGAATTTATTAATAGTATTCCAGTTTACTATCTTGGAACGTTAGTCACCAAACAATTCATTTCAACTTCATTCATAGAACTTATGCTACTCTACACAAAATATATCAAATGTATTCTATGACAGTAACATCCGCAGAGTGACTCCTAAACAGGAGTGGATTGCCAAGTCAGAGGGACCTGACTACTGGGAGAGACAGACTGATCAACATTGGTAACGAGTAGGTCACCAAAAACAACATGGCTATTGTATCAGTGGGTTGGGTTTAGATGCACACTAGCAACCATCCCAGTCAAATAGCAATCTTTACAGACTGAAACACAGGGTTGGTTAAGAACTTCCTTCTGAGAGTCATGTGATGAGCCTTGGCATCTGGGGCCATACTGTATGTATAAAGCTTCCCAGAGGAGGAGTGCTGATCTAGGATCGGGCCTTCCACTCCCACATACAGTACCAGTCAAAAGTTTGGACGCACCTACTCATTCAAGGGGTTTTCTTAATTTTTTACTATTTTCTACATTGTAGAATAATAGTGAAGACATCAAAACTATGAAATAACACATATGGAATCATGTAGTAACCAAAAAAGTGTTAAACAAATCAAAATGTATTTTATATTTTAGAGTAGCCACCCTTTGCCTTGATGACAGCTTTGCACACTCTTGGCATTCTCTCAACCAGGTTCACCTGGAATGCTTTTCCAACAGTCTTGAAGTAGTTCCCACATATGCTGAGCACTTGTTGGCTGCTTTTCCTTCACTCTCCTTGGTCAAATATCTCTTACACAGCCTGTCGGTGTGTTGGGTCATTGTCCTGTTGAAAAACAAATGATAGTCCCAATAAGTGCAAACCAGATGGGATGGTGTGTCCAAACTTTTGACTGGTACTGCATATATTTTTTATATTATCAGGTCCCCCCTATCCACATCATCATATTCTTTGTGATCTGAAAGACAAAACTGATCCTATATCAGCATTCCTACTCTGAGATGCTTGATGCGTACAGCTTAGAGCTATTGTCTATATCTGTTCTCATCATGTCAGTCTTAGTAGATGTTGGAAGAAGTGTCACGTCACAAGACTTATATCATATTCTGATTAGTAACACACAATCAACCCCACATAACCAATTTACCAGAAAAGAAGACTACCATCAGTCTGTTAACAAAAAATGTTTTGACACAAATAGACAATTTTTTGACATTTTATTTTGGAAAACTATAGTTTTTTATATTAGCATGCATGACAGGCAAGAGTAAAGAAAATAATGTTTGCAAGCGTTATTTATTTATATATGTAGACGATGTGCAACATATTTTACAATTCAACATGTAGTCTAACTACCAGCCGTTGAGGCTCCCTGAACTAATGCCTAAGCTTTAGCTCAAAGGGCAAACACCGTCTTGTGGTGCGCAGTTGGTTTGAATCCCGGTTGGTCATATAAGAACATATGTTTGGTAAAAGATCAGAATTGGGCTGTTTGTGTAGATGCAGCCTTTGTCCCTTAATATCTTTATATATACTGGTGCGCAGTAGACTTCAGTTATAACCCCGGTCAGGCAAATGGGATAAGATTGCCAAAATAAATTCAAATTTAACTGAAATTAGTATGCAAAAAGTATTCAATCTGTACAGTAGGATTCTTATGCTACGTTTACACAAGCAGCCTAATTCTGATCTTTTGCCCATGTAGTGGCAAAAGATCAGAATTGGGCTGCCTGTGTAAACACAGCCTTTGTCCTTTAGTATCTAGTTAATGCAGAATCTGCAGAAGTAGCATTCAGAACATATTTTCCTACTATTTAAAATGTATACTGATGTGAATTATAATGTATAAATTATGGAAGTTCAATGTTGAAAAACATAATCAGTAATTAACATTGGCGCTACTCTGATGCTGAGAGAGCTTTTCCTGCATTGTAGAAAGCAGTTTCAGTATATCTGATTTAGCTTGGGACTTCAGTTCAGGCAGCATTTCACTTAGCGTTAAAATTATAATTTGGCCAAGTAAGGCGACACAATCATCACTACCTCCCATACTACTAACCCCATGCTCTCTGGTACTATCAGCATTCTTAGGGTTCTTGCTGGCGGCTTGATCTACTCTGTCCTGTGTCCTCTTCCTTGGTTGTGCTGGTCCACTGGTAGAGCTGGAGCTTGGTTTAGATGAAGAGGGGCCGTCCCCAGACTGTGTTAGGGTAGACATGGTTCTGGAAGGTCTGGTGTGTGTGGTTACAGGAGGGGTAAAGGTGCTGTCTGCTGCAGGGGTGGACAATGGGGTGAAATGAAAGAGGAATCTGACCATCGATGCCTCACCACTGCCTCCAGTCTCTCCTTGTCCTCTCGCTACCAGACTCTTGGTGTCATAATAGAAACCAAGTGTTTGCATTAATGGATAGACACACACACTGACTATTATAGGATTAAGTAAACCGCATTAGGCCTATACTCTGTGACATCAGCATGTTATTTTAAGCAGGAAGAAACTCCCTAGAATAGGTAGGAAGAAAACACAATTAAGTCACAAGTAAGGTGTCACCATCATCACTTCCTCCCATTCTACTAACCCTATGCTCTCTGGTATTATCAGCCATCTTAGGGTTCTTGCTTGAGGCTTGATCTACTCTGTCCTGTGTCCTCTTCCTTGGTTGGGCTGGTCCACTGGTAGAGCTGGAGCTTGGTTTAGATGAAGAGGGGCCATCCCCAGACTGTTTCAGAGTAGATGTGAGTCTGAAGTAGGGTTGCAAAGTGAGGGTATATTACTGGTATTATCAGTAAACTAACAGAATTTTGGTATCTTTCAAGGATTTAATGTAATATATCACAAGACATCTAGTGGCCCTTTTGGGTACTTTAGATTATCGCAGGTGTCTGTAATTATCTCTGGCCCTACGTGTGGCCTTATCACATGTAAAATATATTAAATAATTGAATAAGATGATTTTAAAATAAAAATAGAATAAGCTGTAAAACATTAACCTAAATATATACCATCAACTTAGTGAATACCAATGGTGTTTAATATTCGGGTTTCAGCTTGAAATATCCTTTATATTTTGTTTTTTTGAAACGTTTATTTATTTTACTATGTCAGTAACCAGGTTTCCATCCAACCTTTTTTTGCAAGTAGTAGGCCTATATGTCAGATAAAAAATGTCATGACAGGCTTGATGGAAACAGCAAATTTGGCAGTAACCTTTCCAAATGTCTACAAAACAAAATACACTAGACAAGATCTGATTTTTTCTGTCAGTACAATTCATAATGCAAGAAATGGCAGTTGGAAACGCTTTTATGCACAAATATTGATATAATAAGCATCATATCGAAGTAAACTTGGAGTCACTCGATGATACAGTATGTTGTGTGGTCCTCCGACTACGACTTGGGAAAGCATGGAGTTTATTAGGCCACAGATAAAATAAGTTATGATGAACTTCACAGGGTGTTAAAAGTGCACAGTGTATGAGCTTGATGCTCCTTTCCAGTAAATATCAAAGGTCTTATTCTGGTGACATGAGGATCGATGGATCTACTGCTGTATGACAAATAAAATCCATAATCCGTAATAATCCCATGTGGACTACCAATACCCGCACACCCTACCCGCATCTGCTAGCTATTGATAAAGTGCAAATGTCAAGACCAGAGTACGCACCTTTGCTATTTAACGCAACCGCTTGTGAGGCAAAAATATGGTCGAGTTGAAAATGTTATGTAAACATGATGAATTTTAGATTTTTATTTGGTAAATGAAAATCTAAGTGAAAAAGTACATTTGTGTGCAGTCATCATGAACTGATTTTTATTGCAATAAGTCAGTTTGGTGAAAACACCACTGGTGGGAAAATGCGCATATTTTCTTTATGCAGATTTTTGAATATTTGCATGAAAATCTGTCGCCAATTGAATGGAAACCTAGCTATAGATATAATAAATTAATTATATGATTAAAGGTTTTAAAAGTTATTAATGTATAAATTACCAAAGTTACGATTGATTGCCATAGATTTTTCTGTTAATTACCAAAATTACTGAAGATTCTGATAACTTTAGTAAATTACTGGTAGCTTTGCATCCCTAGTCTGAGGGGTCTGATGGATGTGGTCACAGGGGGGGTAAAGGTGCTGTCTGCTGCAGGGGTGGACAATGGGGTGAAACGACAGAGGAATCTGTCCATCGACGCCTCACGACTGCCTCCAGTCTCTTCTTGTCCTCTAGCTACCAGACCCTGCGTTAATGGACACACACACACTGAACATTACAGGATTAAGGAAACCACATGAATAAATAGTCAGTGATATTAGCATAATCCTGCTGTTTTAAGCAGGAGAAAACTCCCTAGTATAGGTAGGAAGAATATATTATTAAGTCACAATAAAGTCTTGTGTCTTTTAAATTGTAAAGATTTGAGTATTTCCTAACCTCCCTGGCAATCTGAATCTCAAACTCAGACAAAATCATCTTGTCCTCTGTGTCTTTATAAGTACAGAGACTGTGGTAAAACTCTGGAAAATACTGGCATGACGGATGTGGCTTCTTTTTCTACCTGAAGTGTGTCCCAATATCAACATTAGCATACCACTTATAATGAGGAAATGTATTGTGTTTCCATTCTACAGTAAGAGGGTATGCCGGTAGGGGTGGTTTACCACTTTCAGATCCAGATTAGCATAATCCTGGGCCTAAAGGCATTTTCAATGGAGTGTGGATAATGAAACAAAGCTAGACATCAGACATCTCTGTCTGTGGCTGCCATTGTCCTGTTGGTTGAACACCACAGCTCCTCCTCATTACCCTTAGGTTTCTATTAAATCAAAACCACTTTTAAGATTTCCTGGAAGAGTCCAAATCAACCTCCCTCCTCCTACACAACCAAAGTTTGCCTAAATTCCAAGTTTCTTTCTTTCATAACAGTAAATGTGACCCAGCACCTCTTTTCATTCGTATGTTGAAATTGTGTTTTTTACATTGGATAAAAGTACAGACAGAGCAGGAATGAAAACTTAGACAGCAGTGGAAGAATGCTGTTTTTGTTTATTTATCCTGTAAATCAGGTTACAGGGTTTTATTGAATTTGTTCGGGATTGTTCATAGTTCAAAACATATCCCACTGGCCACTGTTCAACCTCTAATGTGAATTCAATTTGAAATCAACAAAAAATATCACCCTTTCATTGCATTTAGGTTGAAAGGTGAATAAAATGGGAAATTCCCTTACGTTGATTACTTTTTGCAAATCCAATCAGTTTTCCCAGTTGATTCAACGTCATCACATTGAACGTTTTGGTTGAAATGATGTGGAAAGAACATTGATTCAACCAGATTTTGAGATAGTCACCTGGAATGCATCAATTAACAGGTGTGCTTTCTTAAAAGTTAATTTGTGGATTTTCTTTCCTTCTTAATGTGTTTGAGCAAATCAGTTGTGTTGTGACAAGGTAGGGCTGGTATACAGAAGGTAGCCCTATTTGGTAATGATGTGGGAAATAATCACTATACTTTATTAAAAATCAAAGTTCTTCCAGAGGTTTTGTAGAATCAAGATTACAATTCAACAAAGTCGGGCTAGTCTGCAGAGTAGCCTCCCTTTTCTCTCTCTGCTCCCCATCTATATAGTCTCATTCCCACACATCCTAGCTTAAAATCCCTCCCTCTTCAGTTTCCCGCTCTCCATCGCTCCGCCCACTTCCTTTGTCTATGATGGCGGCTAACTTCGACTGTTATTCAGTTTAGAAACAATATTATTACAATCCATCACACCCTTTTCATGCAAAAACCCTCATGTTCAGTTTAAACTCTCCCGGGCTTGACCTGAAACTGATTGTTGGACAGGTTCACACTTAACCTTTCAAACATACACAAACCCCACCCCATCATGCTGTAATCAATCAAGAAGATAGCCAAGGAGAGACAAAGGTTTAGCCTGAACTCTGTTCAACCCTGGCGCCGCTCTTTCCACTTTGTTTGAGGAGAGAGGCAAAAGGCCACAGTCTGGTTTCAGTCTCTGATAAGGTAGGACAGCCATGGATTTACGTAAGAGGGAGGAATTCGACCCTAGGTCAGATTCCCACTTCACACACACACACACACAGTGAAATTACCCAATTAAGTTCTTGCCTAGCAACAGAGAATTCTAACTATATGTTCGTGATCAACTCAGTTTTATCTCATAGTCCACTAAAAAATCTCCCTCATATCCCCCCAATGTGGGACTCATTGTCCCACAACCATACAAAAGTATATTATGTTTATGCTATCAATCACAATCTTTGCATTCAAGGTTATACTCACAATTAACAATATCATTATTCAAGGAATATCCCTCATTCAGGACTAACTCTCTCACTTCATCCTTGTCCTGTTTGGAATTATATATAAGATTATTGCCAAATTAGATACTTCTTCATAATTATCAGTATTATAAATGACCCTTTATTCGGTATAATAAATTACCTTAAACTCATCATCCTATGTCACTCGGTTTTCCAGTGTGGGTGATCAAATCACACTAGAAAGTCAGGACAAAGGTACGAGGTCATTCAAACCCTTCAAAGAAGTGTTTCATTGTATAGTAGACTAATCATTTACAACCGTCAAAACATTTCATACATTTTGTATCGCGAGTGTACAGTAAGTCCTTAGTACAGCTCTTTTCAAAAGAAATCACACGTATTTACTTATCACTCAGTAAATAAAAGCTCCTTTAACATATTTCACTGCTATCCCATGAAAAGAACCCTAAAATAAAAATAAAAATCCTATACAGCTAACATTTCATACTAAGTGGGTTGTTTGTGGTTATTTGAAAACCATATAGTAAAACAACAAACAAAAATGGCCAGGCCTTTTAATAGTATCGGGACCCCCCTTTTTCCTGGAAGAAAAAGTGCACATTTCGTTAGTTTCCATTTTGATACCTCTTAACCAGTCCAAACAATTCAAATTCGAAATTCTCACTCTCTATTGAATTTATCAGTCCACATCTCCTGATCCCCCACTCAGAAAACCCTCAAGAACATCACTCATGACTGCTCCCTTCCCCGGTGAATTTCACAATCCAGTGCACATAAAACGAAATAAAGTCTCATGAGATTCAATCCCCTAGGCTTTTCCCTAGTCGCACTGCTCCCACTCGATCACGCTTCGTGACTTCGAAAACTCAAATCCCCAAATATGCTATCTCTTGCCTCGGTGGTTGCACTTTCCAACATGCCCTGGGGTCCCCCTCCTCCAAACCAGTTTACTAATATGATGATGGTCTGGTCCATCATCTTCTGTGGACATAACCCTTCCTGAACTATTATTAGTCCCTCTGATATGCATTTAATTTGGACCCCCATTCTACACAGTGCACTGATACTAATTAGGTATACATGTAGCTTTTTCCTGCTTCTTATTTTACTGGAACTGTCATATGTATTAACTTGTAAAATTATATTGTCTGTGCATATTAGCCTGATATGAGGAGGAGGTGAGAGGCATAATTTGGACTTACCCATGAGTAAGTTGCTCCAGTATCTATCATCATTGGTGTGCCTCTATTATTCACCTGAACCTGCAGCATAGGTTCTTCATCAGCCTGCATAGTTACTGCCACTAGCTGACCCTCCCCTTTAGGATTCCCTGGGCATCCCTATTATCCATGATTTGGTCCTCCCCACGGGTTCACTGGGCCCTGTGGAGCCTGTGTCTGAGACTACTGCCCCCCTTCTGTGTATGGTGGTGGTGTAGTTAAGCCAGCCTTTTTTGGTTCACTCTCCCTCTCCATTATTATCCTTCAAGCCTTGGCTATGCTGTCCCTCCAACTCTTTCCTTCCTCCCAGAATATTTTCTAGATTTCTCTCTCTTTCTCTCTCTTCTTCTTTCTTTTCTCCCCTTTCTCTCCTGTTTTATAGTTCTTTATTAGGGTATCCATTTCCTCACACACTGTTACATCAAACGTTACCTCCTTTGGCCATTTAGTTGCTATTTTCCTGGTTATTTTTTCCCATTTATCAGAGATTTTACCAATCTCTTTACTATTTTCTGGGACCCTTCTCTTCATGATTGCTACTGGTGTTCCTGCCATCTCTACTCCCTGTGTTCTTGGTCTCCCTGTGTGGTTCAGTGTCTATATTAGGGTGCAAGGTAAATTATTTATGTTAACTTTCTCAGCTAAACGTTTTTGTATCCCTCAGTTAATGGTATTCTTCTTCCTAATACATCATCATACTCTTCTTCTTTCCAAAAATGAGATTTTATCCCTTGCCTTTCTTTTAATATTATTCTTATCCTTGTATCATTACTGGATCAATGACATATGTAATAACTGTTTCGCATTAGATTGTGCCTTTTTCTGATAATGTTGTAATTGTAGCCTATTGCATTAATTTTGTTTAAAATACAAACTTGTCGTTTACCAAATCTAGAACCTACATAAAGTTGGTGCTATCCCATCAGCATAATAGTTAAAACTACCTACACTCCACTGTTCCACGTAACGAAAACAAATTATCATTTTAGAATTCATTAACTATTTGCATACGTCACTGGTGTTATGCAAACTATAGAATAAAGTAATAACAATTAGAATTTGTCAAATAAATGTTTTCCATTCAACTATTCAAACGTCTGCTTCAAATGACTCTTACAGCTCGATTCGTACTCGCTGGACTGTCTCTCTTTTATCCGCGACCTAGAACATGGCATTAGTAAAGTCTATTCACAAACCACCAATAACTAATAGTATATTTTCATTCATATTACTAAAATACATTACTTTCCTTTCAGTCTACCCAAACAATTCATAGTTGAAATTCTAACTTCCCTATTAAATTACTTTCCTTTGTTATCGATTCAAATCATGGCCACAGCTCTATCGCAATTGCCAGTCCGCTATTACATTTATGTAACTGTCCTTTCTGATTAGGCTCTAATTAATAAAACAAATACTTGCTATAGTTAACAAGCGTACATTTAATTCATATCCATATTCAATTCAATAGTCCAGATTACAACTCTATTCTCAGTAGTTTTTAAACTATCAACTCATTAGGCAACACAAAATATGACTCTTTTACTCCTCCCACTATTCCTGTTGAGTAAGTGAGACATTCAATTCGAACCCCGCAAACTACTAAATCCCGGTCTAACATCACAAAATCAACACTGACTGTTCTATCAATCTACACAACCCATAACCATAGTTGAACTATAATCAGAAAATCTAGATTTTAGTCAGTAATGCAGAATCTATGCTTTATTGAAATGACAAGTAAATCCTCCTTTATTCCAATTATAATGGTCTGTAGTCTTAGCATCTGGCACATACAGTGAGGGAAAAAAGTATTTGATCCCCTGCTGATTTTGTACGTTTGCCCACTGACAAAGAAATGATCAGTCTATCATTTTAATGGTAGATTTATTTGAACAGTGAGAGACAGAAAAACAACAAAAAAATCCAGAGAAATGCATGTCAAAAATGTTATAAATTGATTTGCATTTTAATGAGGGAAATAACTATTTGACCCCCTCTCAATCAGAAAGATTTCTGGCTCCCAGGTGTCTTTTATAGAGGTAACGAGCTGAGATTAGGAGCACACTCTTAAAGGGAGTGCTCCAAATCTCAGCTTGTTACTTGTATAAAAGACACCTGTCCACAGAAGCAATCAATCAATCCGATTCCAAACTCTCCACCATTGCCAAGACCAAAGAGCTCTCCAAGGATGTCAGGGACAAGATTGTAGACCTACACAAGGCTGGAATGGGCTACAAGACCATCGCCAAGCAGCTTGGTGAGAAGGTGACAACAGTTGGTGCGGTTATTCGCAAATAGAAGAAACACAAAATAACTATTTCCCAACACACAATCAATATTCGTATAACCTGCAGGAATATTTTTTTCTATAAAAGTGCCCAAATTTGGAATGTTAATCCTATCACATTTGACATTTCTCTATGTTAAATTTTACCACAATCCTAAACTCCTTCTAAATTTCCCAAATATAATGAAACCCTAAAAGCTTGGCCGAAATACAATGTGTTGACGTCATATGATCACACCCGTACACGTGACCTGTTACTCCAACAAGATTTCTCATACCCCTCCTGGCAAAGACTCCATTAGTAAATGAATATCCACATACTATTAATTCTCCTCTTCCTAATGCATGATTGGGCTTGCCCTTTCTCCACCAGCCTTAGAAGCTTCAAGTACACTCCCACCACACAGAAAAGGCTATTATTTGCCGGATTTCTTATTATTGTCTGATCACTCACACAGATAAGCAGCCACTCGTGCTTAAATGAATCAGACAGAATGACCAGCAGGACGAACAAATGTATCAGACGATTGAACAAAGCTAATTGATCAAGCTGACCAAATGAGCAACCGGAATGAGACAGAGGAAACATGCACCTTAATCACTGAATGACTCACAGCCGCTCAATCAAACCATTCACCCGTACGAGATGAGCAGACCTACTCTATCTAATTATTTCTCTATACTTTGAAGCCCTGGTGGCTGTTCACAACCGTCCACCTACCTGAGATGACCGGCGCCACTTCCAATTTATGATGTCACCTACTCAGGATGACCTACTTTTTTTACTCGATTAGCTGTCTAATTAGTGCATCACCCCCACAGGCTGATGCGTCACCTACCCCTGAGCAGCCTCTAACAATGATAAACACGTTAGAGTGGTAGCCTTAGGCCATTTTAGTAATGTATGTACAGTGAGGGAAAAAAGTATTTGATCCCCTGCTGATTCTGTACGTTTGCCCACTGACAAAGACATGATCAGTCTATAATTTTAATGGTGGGTTTATTTGAACAGTGAGAGACAGAATAACAACAACAAAAATCCAGAAAAACACATGTCAAAAATGTTATAAATTGATTTGCATTTCAATGAGGGAAATAAGTATTTGACCCCTCTGCAAAACATGACTTAGTACTTGGTTGCAAAACCCTTGTTGGCAATCACAGAGGTCAGATGTTTCTTGTAGTTGGCCACAAGGATAGCACACATCTCAGGAGGGATTTTGTCCCACTCCTCTTTGCAGATCTTCTCCAAGTCATTAAGGTTTCGAGGCTGACGTTTGGCAACTCGAACCTTCATCTCCCTCCACAGATGTTATATGGGATTAAGGTCTGGAGAATGGCTAGGCCACTACAGGACCTTAATGTGCTTCTTCTTGAGCCCCTCCTTTGTTGCCTTGGCCGTGTGTTTTGGGTCATTGACATGCTGGAATACCCATCCACAACCCATTTCAATGCCCTGGCTGAGGGAAGGAGGTTCTCACCCAAGATTTGACGGTACATGGCCCCGTCCATCGTCCCTTTGATGCGGTGAAGTTGTCCTGTCCCCTTAGCAGAAAAACACCCCCAAAGCATAATGTTTCCACCTCCATGTTTGACGGTGGGGATGGTGTTCTTGGGGTCATAGGCAGCATTCCTCCTCCTCCAAACAGGGCGAGTTAAATTGATGCCAAAGAGCTCCATTTTGGTCTCATCTGACCACAACATTTTCACCCAGTTCTCCTCTGAATCATTCAGATGTTCATTGGCAAACTTCAGACAGGCCTGTATATGTGCTTTCTTGAGCAGGGGGACCTTGCGGGCGCTGCAGGATTTCAGTCCTTCACGGCGTAGTGTGTTACCAATTATTTTCTTGGTGACTATGGTCCCAGCTGCCTTGAGATCATTGACAAGATCCTCCTGTGTAGTTTTGGGCTGATTCCTCACCGTTCTCATGATCATTGCAACTCCACGAGGTGAGATCTTGCAGGGAGCCCCAGGCCGAGGGAGATTGACAGTTCTTTTGTGTTTCTTCCATTTGCGAATAATCGCACCAACTGTTGTCACCTTCTCACCAAGCTGCTTGGCGATTGTCTTGTAGCCCATTCCAGCCATGTGTAGGTCTACAATCTTGTCCCTGACATCCTTGGAGAGCTCTTTGGTCTTGGCCACGGTGGAGAGTTTGGAATCTGATTGATTGATTGCTTCTGTGGACAGGTGTCTGTTATACAGGTAACAAGCTGAGATTAGGAGCACTCCCTTTCAAAGTGTGCTCCTAATCTCAGCTCGTTACCTGTATAAAAGACACCTGGGTGCCAGAAATCTTTCTGCTTGAGAGGGGGTCAAATATTTATTTCCCTCATTAAAATGCAAATCAATTTATAACATTTTTTACATTCATTTTTCAGGATTTTTTAGTTGTTATTCTGTCTCTCACTGTCCAAATAAACCTACCATTAAAATTATAGACGGATCATTTCTTTGTCAGTGGGCAAACGTACAAAATCAGCAGGGGATCAAATACTTTTTTCCCTCACTGTACCACCTACCCCCGAGCAGCCTCTAACAATGATAAACACGCTAGAGCGGTAACCGTAGGGGACTCTTGGCTAGCCACCTACCCCAGAGCAGCCTCTAACAATGATAAACACGCTAGAGCGGTAACCGTAGGGGACTCTTGGCTAGCCACCTACCCCAGAGCAGCCTCTAACAATGATAACCACGCTAGAGCGGTAACCGTAGGGGACTCTTGGCTAGCCACCTACCCCAGAGCAGCCTCTAACAATGATAAACACGCTAGAGCGGTAACCGTAGGGGACTCTTGGCTAGCCACCTACCCCCGAGCAGCCTCTAACAATGATAAACACGCTAGAGCGGTAACCGTAGAGCTAGCCACCTACCCGTTCAGCCCTCTGGGGTGATAATTTTAGCTCTCCAAAGCGGTATCCATAGGATTTAACTTATTCACACTTATATACAATAACATTGCATGCATGCTTATTTCTCATTCCAACAAAAACTCTGTACTTTTCCTAAATGTAGTCCTTAATGCTGGAGAGACCCCTTCCGTACCTTACCCTCAGATTCAGCTTGTTCGAATCACACAGTTCCTATGCTAGAAGTAAGAACGTCGCTTACCTGTATTTAACAGTGGCCACTGTATCTGTGTGACTCGCCCAAACTTTCTCAGATGGCGAAGCCCTCAAAGACCTCTTTGCCCAGTCCCTATTCGGGCGCCAATTATGATGTGGAAAATAATCACTATACCTTAAGTGTAATAACTTGCTAAAACCAAGTATAGAGTTTATTTGTTATAATTCATTGGTATTAGATTTAAAAGGTGATCGAATAGCTCCTGATTTGTAATGTCATTAATGCATTTCTTTTGAAGCAATGTTTAAAAAAAAATTACAAGTGAATAGGTTGGTTTACTTTTAAATTTAAGTTTCCCACGTATCTCGTTAAAGTTTTGACCAATGAGGTAACTTGTTAAGTTGTGGCCAATGGGAGAGTGGACTGGTTGCTGGGAAAGAAAAGAGAGGGAAAGGTTGAAAGAAGGGAGAGAAGAGACGTTAGTGGGGTTGGTGAAGGAAAAACGACCAAAGGAAACGATAAAGAGAAAACAAAACCATACCTACAGAGTTTATTTTGAAGGGAAATCCTGATTTTATTTCTATAAGAGAGTGTTTATTCTTTTGTTAAGAAAGACCTAGTGGAGACTGAAGCTGCCGTCGCATTGTGGAGACATTCGACATCCTAGAGGTTAGCCTAGCATCGTGCAAGACTTGGAGAGATTTGCTTGTGACGATCAACGAGTTCGGGTTTCCAATGGATGTCTGTTGCTGCTACCGAGTACTGGCTGTATTGACAGCTGTGTTCGCTGTGGATCTTGTGAGGACACCTGCACGGAACTACTATATTTTGCTGAGGCATTATCTACAAGTAGTGAGTAACTACAAATGTGGGGTGGACTTCGGGACTTTATGTATGTCGTCATTTTTTTATGAGCTCCAACGCGCGCCCAGGATTTAAGCAAGCTTGCAAATAATTTGGACATGGGTTGTGGAAAAATCATTGGGGTTTATTATTTTTGTTTATTTTGATGTGATACATTGAACATTTGATTAATATAGTTCTTGAACCTTATGTCTGTTGTATTGGTGGAGTCATTTACTGTTTCAGTTTCATTTAATGCATGGGAAGCATATCCTTATAATAATAACCAAGTCTATAATCATTCTATCTGAAGTTAATACCCTATTTGTCATTCACCCTAGCAAGTTTACAATAGGGATTCTTATTGGAGATGTCCTTCTCACCTAATATCCCATGCTGTTCAGATATTCTAAATAAGGTAATATTGTGAGAGTCAAATTCGAGCCTGGTGAGAGGGTTACACCTTATTAAAAATCAAAGTTCTTCCAGAGTTTTTGTAGAATCAAGATTGACTTTATTACAATTCAGCAAAGTCGGCTAGTCTGCAGAGTAGCCTCCCTTCTCTCTCTCTGCTCCCCCTCTATATAGTCTCATTCCCACACATCCTAGCTTAAAATCCCTCCCTCTTCAGTTTCCTGCTCTCCATCGCTCCACCCACTTCCTTTGTCTATGATGGCGGCTAAATTCGACTGTTATTCAGTTTAGAAACAATATTATTACAATCAATCACGCCCTTGTCATGCAAAAACACTCATGTTCAGTTTAAACTCTGTTCAACCCCGGCTCTCCCGGGCTTGACCTGAAACTGATTGTTGGACATGACAGGTTCACACTTAATCTTCAAACATACACAAACCCCACCCCATCATGCTGTAATCAATCAAGAAGATAGCCAAGGAGAGACAAAGGTTTAGCCTGAACTCTGTTCAACCCTGGCGCCGCTCTTTCCACTTTGTTTGAGGAGAGAGGCAAAAGGCCACAGTCTGGTTTCAGTCTCTGATAAGGTAGGACAGCCATGGATTTAGGTAAGAGCAAGCAATTCGACCCTAGGTCAGATTCCCACTTCACACACACAGTGAAATTACCCAATAAAGTTCTTGCCTAGCAACAGAGAATTCTAACTATATGTTCGTGATCAACTCAGTTTTATCTCATAGTCCACTAAAAATTCTCCCTCAGTATAAGACCAAGTCCATATTATGGCAAGAGCAGCTCAAATAAGCAAAGAGAAACAACAGTCCATCATTTAGCAGACGCTCTTATCCAGAGCGACTTACAGTTAGTGAGTGCATACATTATTTTTTGTATTTTTCATACTGGCCCTCCGTGGGAATCAAACCCACAACCCTGGCGTTGCAAACGCCACACTCTACCAACTGAGCTACATCCCTGCCGGCCATTCCCTCCCCTACCCTGGGCCAATTGTGCGCCGCCCCATGGGTCTCCCGGTCGCGGCCGGCTACATCAGAGCCTGGATTCAAACCAGGATCTCTAGTGGCACAGCTAGCACTGCGATGCAGTGCCTTAGACCACTGCGCCACTCGGGAGGTTATAACTGTACTTTAAGACATGAAGGTCAATCAATACGGAAAATGTCAAGATCTTTGAAAGTTTCTTCAAGTGCAGTCGCAAAAACCATCAAGCGCTATGATGAAACTGGCTCTCATGAGGACCGCCACAGGAATGGAAGACCCAGAGTTACCTCTGCTGCAGAGGATAAATTCATTAGAGTTACCAGCCTCAGAAATTGCAGCCCAAATAAATGCTTCACAGATTTCAAGTAACAGACATCTCAACATCAACTGTTCAGTGGAAACTGTGTGAATCAGGCCTTCATTGTTGAAGTGCTGCAAAGAAACCACTATTAAAGGACACCAATAATAAGAAGAGACTTGCTTGAGCCAAGAAACACGAGCAATGGACATTTGACTGCGGGAAATTTGTCCTTTGCTCTGGAGTCCAAATTTGAGATTTTTAGTTCCAACCGCCATGTCTTTGTGAGACGCTGTGTGGGTGAACGGATGATCTTCGCATGTGTATTTCCCAACGTAAAGCATGGAGGAGGAGGAGTTGTTATAGTGTGGGTGTGCTTTGCTGGGGACACTGTCTGTGATTTATTTAGAATTCAAGGCACACTTAACCAGCATGGCTACCACAGCATTCTGCAGTGATACGTCATCCCATCTGGTTTGGACTTAGTGGAACTATCATTTGTTTTTCAACAGGACAATGACCCAACACACCTCCAGGCTGTGTATGGGCTATTTGACCAAGAAGGAGAGTGATGGAGTGCTGCATCAGATGACCTGGCCTCCACAATCCCCCGACCTCCACCCAATTGAGGTGGTTTGGGATGAGTCGGACCACAGAGTGAAGGAAAACAGCCAATAAGTGCTCAGCTTATGTGGGAACTCCTTCAAGACTGTTGGAAAAGCATTCCATGTGAAGCTGGTTGAGAGAATGCCAAGAGTGTGCAAAGCTGTCATCAAGGCAAAGGGTGGCTATTTGAAGAATCTCAAATATAAAATATATTTGTATTTGTTTAACACTTTCTTGCTTACAACATGATTATATATATGTTATTTCATAGTTTTGATGTCTTCACTATTATTCTACAATGTAGAAAATAGTAAAAACAAAGAAAAACCCTTGAATGAGTAGGTGTGTCCAAACTTTTGACTGGTATTGTATATATTTTAAATTCAGGCTGTAACACAACAAAATGTGGAATAAGTCAAGGGGTATGAATACTTTCTGAAGGCACTTTATCTTCCCTATTTTTCCACCTCAAAGTAGCCCATGGGGCCAGGAGAGACTGTCATCCAGTAACCACTGCTAACCAAAAAACGAATGGGAGTGATCAAAAACAGAGTTAAGTCTCTCAAATAAGTGAGTGGATTTGGATTGAGTCATGTTAACTTAACTTCCATGTTAAATTAATTTCAATTTGGAAAAGTGTTTGTGCTTTTTGTGCAGTAATAGTGAGTAATAATTTATGTATAATTTCACAAAACATATCATTATCCAAACTGGGATGTGCTTGACCCAAGCATGTGCCCTATAAAGGGTTAAAGTTATGCCTACATTGAGACAGTATGATTATGAATAGATATATAGTAAATGAAACTGTACTAAAAAAACGTGTCACTACCTATCCCATTTCAGTGTCTTTGCCAGCCAGGCAATGTTTTATAGCCAGTATGAGACTTCACAGCAAGTGTGTGACGTCACCTTATTGTTGTATAAAGGACAGCCTGGGTTTATGATCTCTATGTTTGATGTACAGTTACAAGATTACATGGCATCATACCCTGGGTTGTTCTGAACAGAATGAGCCCATGTTTGTTTATTGCGAAGAAGATTAGAGGCTGCACACGCACCAGAATGCACTCATGACTCCTTTCAATGAGCACCAAAATTACGATTTGTTTCTCTGAATTGTCTTGTGAAAGGCTAACACTGTAAGATCGTTATTTGTAACTTAGTCATGTTGGCAATAGAACAAACGTTCAAATCATGCCCACCCTACCTACATTGCGATTTATAATCTACAGTTTTTGGATTGCGTAAACAACAGCAGTTATTGTGTAATGGCAGGGATGCAGGGTTGGGTTCCATGTGAAACAACTACAAGTGTGCTAGCTCTAGTTCCTCAACGGCACAGCTAGGAGAGCTCAAAAAAGTACCTTATAGTTGAAGACTCTTCTTTGAGTCATAAAATTGCATTGAAATTGCTTAGGAACTGTGCACACTTTGGAGAGGTGTGTGGCCACTTAGAGACACCAGATAGTCCTCTCACTCAAACCTTTGTAATTGTTTTGTTTTATGTTACACCTACCCCACATTTTCAACGAATAGTTTTATCATGTTAATGAATGTATCCAGAATATTTTCAGATTTCGTTAACAAATGCGGCAAAAAGTACAGTAAATGTAAAATGCACATTCATTCAACAGTGTAATGTTTGGATTCAGTCTTGTGTCAGGTGATCTGTTGTGTACTTACCTTTAGTCTAATAATTTTCCCATTACCTCCAAACTGTTCCCTTTCCATTGCTACCGTGGTTATGCATTTTCATATTTCTTCTGTAAGAAATATTTCAATTTATCCCTATCCATATAGGCCAATTCCCACGAGTGTAAGGGTTTAACAAAAACAATTTTGACACAAAACTGTAGCATGGATTTTTATATTAGCAGGCATGATTAGCAAGACTAAGGAAAGGATGTTTGCCAGCGTTATTTCAGATGTAGACGAAGTGCAATGTGTTTTGCAATTTAACATGTAGTCTAACTACCAACCAATGAGGCTCCCTGAATTAATGCCTAAGCTTTAGCTCATAGGGCAAACACTGTCTTGTGGTGCGCAGTTGGTTTGAATCCCGGTTGGTCATATAAGAACATATGTTTGGTAAAAGATCAGAATTGGGCTGTTTGTGTAGATGCAGCCTTTGTCCCTTAATATCTTCATGCTGAACTACTACTGTACTTCATGCAGAATCTTCAGAAGTAGCGTTCTGAATATATTTTCCTACTATTTAAAATGTGTACTGATATGAATTATAATGTATAAATGATGGAAGTTCATGTTGAAAAACATAATCAGTGATTAACATTTCTGCGACTCTGATACTGAGAGAGTTTTTCCTGCATTGCAGAAAGCAGTTTCAATAAATCTGATTTGGCTTGAGACTTCAGTTCAGCTGGCATTTCGCCTAGCGTGGAAATTATCATTTTGGCAAGTAAGGTGTCACTATCATCACTACCTAACCCTAACCCACTAACCCCATGCTCTCTGGTATTATCAGCATTCTTAGGGTTCTTGCTGGCGGCTTGATCTACTCTGTCCTGTGTCCTCTTCCTTGGTTGGGCTGGTCCACTGGTAGAGCTGGAGCTTGGTTTAGATGAAGAGGGGCCGTCCCCAGACTGTGTTAGGGTAGACATGGTTCTGGAAGGTCTGGTGTGTGTGGTTACAGGAGGGGTAAAGGTGCTGTCTGCTGCAGGGGTGGACAATGGGGTGAAACGACCGAGGAATCTGCCCATCGATGCCTCACCACTGCCTCCAGTCTCTCCTTGTCCTCTCACTAACAGAACCTTGGTGACATAATAAGAAACCAAACGTTTGCATTAATGGTCGCGCACACATTCACACATGGACACACGCACACTGTGACATCAGCATAATATGCAGAAAACTCCTTAATATTATTAGCTTGCCAAGAAGGGTCTATAAAGCTTGGTTGTATGTTCAAAGGCCATTTCCTCAAATGATAAAACATCCAGCAATTCATTTCTAACTAAATATTATGTTTACCATTCTTTCAAGACATCAATAAATTAGTCAGTGTGTTTTCACTGCAAAGTTCTATCACCAGGAGAGTTAAACAGATCAACTTTGTGTAGTACAGGAAACCCTATGCCTTGCATCTCATCTAACCCCTAGGTCCCGCCCGTGCGTGAGATTATAGTTAGGAAGAAAATATGATAAAGTCACAATAAAGTCCTCTGAATGGTCTAGGTCAGCAGTCACCAACCGGTCGATCGCGAACGATCTCCAAGGCATTCCTAGTCGATCACCAAACATTTCTGTTAAAAACCCAACAATAAAGCCTTGCTTTCCTATTTTTGTTATTCGTTTTGCGCTGTTTTCAGGTAGGTGCACTTGATTCCGAAGCCCCAGCGCTGGGAAGGCAAAGTGTACCTATTTTGAACAATTTCATGTGTCTGAAGGTAGAACTCCGCCTCCCGGCAGGCCAAGAGAGCAAATCAAGTGCATCTATAGGCCTACCGTTGGCCAATCAGATAGCTCAGATCACCGTGTCCGCACAAATCTTCCTCGAGCCATGGACTGTAAAAAGTAGCCTCGAACTCACAGCAAAGTTGATACTGTGAGATTTCAAAACTTTTAAAACCATGACTGTTTTTATGAGTAAGTTCATGCTTAAATTGTTACTCAGCATTGTCAACACTTTGTTCAACACGTGTATAAGCCATATAGATAGGCTAAACCATAAAATGCGCGTTCTCCCTACTGCATTTACATTTTAGTCATTTAGCAGACACTCTTATCCAGAGCAAATTACAGTAGTGAGTGCATACATTTTCGTTTTACAGCTGCAATGGATGAGTATAGCAAAGTGTTTCGATCATTAGTGGTCGGATTGTGTCTTTTAATATCGAGGAATATTTAGCTTGCGACTTCAGTTCAGGTGGCATTTCGCCTAGCGTGGAAATGATCATTTGGGCAAGTAAGGCGTCACCATCATCACTACCTAACCCTAACCTTAGGGTTCTTGCTGGGGGCTTGATCTACTCTGTCCTGTGTCCTCTTCCTTGGTTGGGCTGGTCCACTGGTAGAGCTGGAGCTTGGTTTAGATGAAGAGGGGCCGTCCCCAGACTGTGTTAGGGTAGACATGGTTCTGGAAGGTCTGGTGTGTGTGGTTACAGGAGGGGTAAAGGTGCTGTCTGCTGCAGGGGTGGACAATGGGGTGAAACGACCGAGGAATCTGCCCATCGATGCCTCACCACTGCCTCCAGTCTCTCCTTGTCCTCTCACTAACAGAACCTTGGTGACATAATAAGAAACCAAACGTTTGCATTAATGGTCGTGCACACACTCACACATGCACGCACGCACACTGTGACATCAGCATGATAAGCAGAAAACTCCTTAATATTAATAGCTTGCCAAGAAGGGTCTAAAAAGCTTGGTTGTATGTTCAAAGGCCATTTCCTCAAATGATAAAACATCCAGCAATTCATTTCTAACTAAATATTATGTTTACCATTCTTTCAAGACATCAATAAATTAGTCAGTGTGTTTTCACTGCAAAGTTCTACCACTAGGAGAGTTAAACAGATCAACTTTGTGTAGTACAGGAAACCCTATGCCTTGCATCTCATCTAACCCCTAGGTCCCGCCCGTCCGTGAGATTATAGTTAGGAAGAAAATATGATAAAGTCACAATAAAGTCCTCTGAATGGTCTAGATCAGCAGTCACCAACCGGTCGACTTGACTTGAGTTTCGCCATAAACTGGAATACTTTTCTCAGCGGAGGGAGGGAGAGGCGAGGGACGGTGAGTCGGGTGAAAGGCAGCCTCACATCTGCCCCCTCCCTTCCCTCAGACTGACCGTCAGATGCAGGCCATCAGTCCAGTAAAAACAAAAAACGAATTATGCTCACTTAGCTGTGCCTCACAAGTAATACAACAAATGATATATTACCAGTGTGATCATATACCTACATTCTACATCCAAAATGGTCTGAGAATAATTCAAGCATAGCCAATATGCAGTGTAATACTGTATATTGGGCCTATAGCCTCCAGCACAAACCTTATTGCTACATAACTGTTTTTAATTGGTTAATTTGCGTAGGCAAAACGTTTTTATAAGTCTTTTTTTTTTTTGTTAGCTGAGCAGTAGATCTCGGCTTGCATTTTGACTCAGAAAGTGATCTTGACTCAGAAAAGGTTGGTGACCACTGTTCTAGGTGATTCTAATTGTGGTACTTCAATCAAACACACAGCTCACCTTTACTCCTGGAATGTGGGTCGGTTGGGTTTTGTGTTTTATGTACGGGGAGAGCCAGTCCAACTCCTGTAATATCTCAGGATCTTTTAGTCCAACACTTGAATTCCCGCTCTTGGTCTTCTTATTATGCTCTCTGGTATAGTTTCCCCTCAGCCTTTTCCATGTTGTCCTGCAAAAACTGAAGTCCATTTCTCTTTTACCTTTGCCGACAACACGAGCGACTTTCATCCAATCATTATTATTTATACTTGTATCTTTTTTATTGTAAAGGTTTAGGTATTTCCTAACCTCCCTGGCTAGTTTCATCTCAAACTCAGACAAACTCATTTTGTCCTCTGACTGTGGTAAAACTCTGGTAAATACTGGAGCGACAGATGTGGATTATTTTTCTACCTGAAGTGTGTTCCAATATCCACATCAGCATACCACTTATAATGAGATAATAAATGTTTTGTGTTTGCATTCTACCATAAGGGGGTAGGCTTATAGGTGTGGCACCCCTTATTACTTTCAGATACAAGTTAGCCTAATCCTGGGCCAAAAGGCGTTTTCAATGGTGAGTTGAAAATAAAACAGAGCCAGACATGTCTGTCTGTGGCTGCCCTTGTCCTGTTGGTTGAACATCACAGCTCCTCCTACCTACCCTCAGGGTACTATTAAATCAAAACCACCTTCCGGATTTCCTGGAGGAGACAAAAACAACCTCCCTCATCATACACAACTAAAGGTTGCATGAATTGACTATAAATATGGTTCTGAGAGCATAAATTAAAACTTAGGAGTGGAAGAATTCTGTTGTTGTTTAGTTTTTTTTTTCAAACTTATCCTGTAAATCAGGTTACTGGCTTTGTTTGATTGTGTTCTGTATTGTTTGAATGTGTTCTGTATTGTTGTATATAATATGTTTAATTGTTCTCTTACCTGGGAGAGATCTCCTCTGAAATAGTTTTTTTGTGTGGGGGATGATTTCAGAGGATCACTGGTATCAATAAAGGAAAAATAGATAAATTCCAAAGATTTCATACCACCACCTATTTGCTACTAGCCTACTACTGAACAGGTGGGCGCATGGACTAGGCTTTTTCTCCACACTTTATTTCAATGCAGGTTGGCTTGCCCTAAAACTAGGGCTCGTCCGGGATTTGAACACTCGACCTCTCGCACACTAAGCGAGAATCATATCCCTAGAATGACGAGCCTGCATGCGAAGTCTAACTGCAAGCTCTGACATTCATCTAAATGCTGCGCACGTAACGACAATTTCAATTAATCATTGGTACGCTGGCGCCGAGAAGTAATGCTGTTGAATTTTGGTCGTCCTGCAGTCTAGACAATGGCCAATAGATGGAGGAAAGTAACTCAAACCTGTAGGTCAGGGTTCCACTACAGGGACATGTCGAGTTGGAGTCCTTCCAATGATTGACAGTATATCTATGAATATATCCTACGCCCAACATACGTGGCACTTGAGTTAAAACAGATTATGTGAGGTTTTTGGACTGGCTAATATCTGACTTGATGGTCTAGCGCAGGGGTGTCAAACTCATTTTAGCTCAGGGGCCACATGGAGGAAAATCTATTCCCAAGTGGGCCGGACCGGAAAAATCATGGTATATATAACTTAAAAACAACAACTTCAGATTGTTTTCTTTGTTTTAATACGATCAACATACAACATAAAGCTGGAGCCTGAGGACAGTGTGTCCAAAATAGTACAAGCACAACATCACTATTAATCATAAAACACGTCAAGTTTATTTGAAAATTCTAAAGAAAAAGAACACACAAACACACAATGCCTCGGTGATTAACAGAACTGTTTCACAGATCACAGAACTATATCAGGGTGTCATTTCTCAGGCAGAAATGTAGATAAAAATAATGAAATCCTGTTCCCCAAACAAGTGCAAGAACCACAGAGTCAAGAATAGGTTAAATATACAAATAAAATAAAATCAATTAAAAACAATAGCACATCAACATAAAAACATATAAACATAAATCTGAAAGTGTTGCTCAAACTCCCGTAACAGTCCAGTTATTTTATCTTTGAACCGCTTCATGTCTGCCACATGTTGGGTCGTGCACACATTTTTCAGACATGGGAAGTGAGCTGCATCACCACCGGCAAGTTGCGTCTCCCACAATGACAGCTTCAACTTGAAAGAACGTATGCTGTCATAATACTGCGTGACAACTTTGTTGCGCCCTTGCAGCTGTTTGTTCAAGTTATTCAGGTGCTCTGTAACATCCACCATAAATGCAAGGTCCGGCATCCATTCTGCGGAATGAAATTCTAACACTGGTTTGCCCTTTTCTTCCATGAACTGTTCAATTTCTTCTCGTAAATCAAAGAAACGCCTCAGCACAGCACCTCGTCTTAACCATCTTACCTCAGTGTGGTATGGCAGGCCATAGATGTGGTCGTTCTCTCTGAGAAGGCTGTCAAACTGATGGTGATTCAGGCTTCTGGATCGGATGAAATTAACAGTTTGGATGACCACCTTCATGACGTTATCCATCTTTAATGACTTGCAACACAAAGCCTCCTGGTGCAAAATACAGTGAAAAGTCCAAAAATCACGTCCTCCATTTGCAGATTGCACTTTCTCTCTGAACTTTGTCACAACGCCTGCTTTTTTCCCGATCATTGAGGGCGCACCATCTGTAGCCAGGCTGACAGCGCGGGACCAGTCCACTCCGACCCTGTCCAGCGCGCCGACGAGTGCGGTAAAAATATCAGCTGCTGTCGTTGTATCTGTCATCGGCACCAACTCCACAAACTCCTCGGTGACGGTCAATGTGTCATCAACTCCGCGGATGAAAAAATGGCCAGTTGTGCAACATCTGTAATGTCCGTGCTTTCATCAATTGCAACCGAAAACGCAATAAATGACTTTACTTTTTGCTTCAACTGGCTGTCCAAATCCACTGAAAGATCGGAAATCCTGTCTGCAACTGTGTTTCTTGTCAGGCTGATATTTGCAAAAGCCTGCCGCTTTTCAGGGCACACAATCTCCGCTGCCTTCATCATGCATGTTTTTACAAATTCACCCTCACTAAATGGTTTTGAAGCCACTGCGATTTCATTAGCAATGAGGTAGCTAGCTTTCACTGCAGCGTCACTGATGTCTCGGCTGTGAGTAAACACAGACTGCTGTTTCTTCAGACCCGCCAACAGTTCATTCACCTTCTCTCATCTCCGCTGTCCTTGAAAGTTGTCATATTTGTCGGCATGAAGACTCACATAGTGGCGACGAAGGTTATATTCTTTCAGCACTGCAACATGCTCTGAACACACCAAACATACAGCTTTCCCATTCAATTCCGTGATGAAATAGGATGACCATTTTTCTTGGAACACTCTGCACTCTGCGTCCACTTTTCTCTTTTTTGACAGAGACATATTGGGGCAATGAGGGTGCCAAAGCACATAATGTTAAAAGTAGAAGCCGTAATAAATATCGCGGGCAAAACAAAGTAGCTCATTGGCTGCACGTGCTTGACCTACTTGCTCTGCCCCGGTATAAACAGTTTGCTTGCTTAACACAATTGCTATTGCGCCATCCAGTGGACAATTGGAACAGCAGTTTATTTTATTGAAAAATTGCAGCGCATTTTTATACAAAAAAAATATATATATATATATATATTATTTTTTATAAATCATCTCGCGGGCCGGATTAAACCCGTTTGCGGGCCTGATCCGGCCCGCGGGCCGTACGTTTGACACCCCTGGTCTAGCGGTATGATTCTCGTTTAGGGTGCGGGAGGTCCCAGGTTCAAATTCTGTATTAGCCCTCCTTTTAAAAGAGTATGCATTAGACTAGATATGATAGCCTCCTAATGTACTCCATATAGTAGGCCTACTCTATCGTTGCTGTACCTTGTCATTGCCACGATGGAAAAAGACGTGGAAACTCTAATTTGCAATAATTTGCACAAGCCTAGTAGTATTGAATAGTCGACAAAAGTGTTGTGGATTTAAGATAAATGTTACATGTAGAACTATCTCATAATTTATTTCAGGTGTACACTTTCAAAAAAAAAGTACCAAACATGTTTAATCAAAGGAATCAATATAATTTAATCAATATAGACTGTTTATATTTCAAACCAACACATTCCTCTGCAGTAGGTGGCGTGATGAGCATTCTGAACTATAACATCCATCCACGAAAAATAAATCCCCCACATACGCATGCGTATTTACAGAACGGAAAGCGTAATTTCGTCCACCGGAAACTTTGACGTCCTTTCTGAAGAGGACTGCCATCATGGTGAGTTGGCAATGAAGCTTGTGGATTTAGAAAAATGTATTAAATACAATTGTAGTTATTGTTAAGGGGCCTCAATTAATATGTAAATACATAACGTATCGCTATATTCGTTTTTATTAGCGATGATTAAAATAGTTTCAATGGGTTTTGGACATTATTGAAATGTCGGGTGTTCAGTCTGCTACAACGTGGTGAACAGGCCGATAATCATTAGGCTATTTAGTGTTAGCCCACTATCATGACAAATGCATTGCAATGGCGAGCGCAGGATAGTTGCCGTTTCTTTAAAGTCCTCCGGGTTTTATTTTTATTTTTTTTAGCTAGTTTGGTTTGTCAGTCCACTGTCGTATGTACACTAGCTCTGCTAGTGTGCTATGTTGTGGGCTACTAGCTAGTACCGTTCACCAGGACCGCTAACTAGTTAGCATGCTAATGAACGTTAGTTAGTCTAGACTTCTCGGTCTTGTGGTTTCCCACAAACTGTCTATAATAGCCATGTTACAAAGTCAAATCACATTTGTAAAACATGTGTAAATTAGGATAACCCAGCTAAATTCAGAGTGTCGGGAACACGTTCACTGAAGGGTTTTGTTCATGATTGTCTTTGCTGGCGCTCAAACTAGCTAGCTAACAACCCTACTTTTTTTTCCTGCAGGTGTTCAAGCGCTACGTCGAGATTGGCCGCGTCGCCTACATCTCTTTTGGACCCCACGCAGGCAGCCTGGTGGCCATCGTCGATGTCATCGACCAAAACAGAGTAAGCATTGCATTGATGACATCCTGACTTTATGCTAGAGGTCTCCAACTCTGGTCTAGGAGACTATCTGGTTGTGTAGGCTGTGGGGCGGCAGGTAGCTTAGTGGTTAAGAGCGTTGTGCCAGTAACCGAAAGGTCGCTGGTTCTAATCCCCGAGCTGACTATGTGAAAAATCTGTCCATGTGCCCTTGAGCAAGGCACTTAATCCTAATTGCTCCTGTAAGTCGCTCTGGATAAGAGTGTCTGCTAAATGACTAAAATGTAGGCTGTATGGCAGATTCACATGTTCAGGTATCACTGGTACCAGTATCTTGTAGTCTACTAGCGTTTGTATGTTTATCCACCAACCCTTCTCAATTGTCCTTCAAACAATTACCACATCTGTTAATTTAAGAATGGTTCAACTCGGCATAGACATTATTTTGTTTATTTAAAATGACTTGTGTGTTTGTCTCAGGCACTGGTGGATGGTCCCTGCACAGGGGTGAAGAGGCAGTCGATGCCCTTCAAGTGCATGCAGCTCACTGACTACGTCATCAAAGTACCACACAGGTGAGTGAGAGGACAACATGTGTGTATTCACTAGGAACTAAACAGAAGCAAACTGAATGAAACAGGGAGGGACCTACCTCTGTCCAATAGAAACTTGTTTGCATTGCAAAATGTTTCGCTATGGTTTGCACTAATAAATACACCCAAGTTCTCAAGACCTTGATTGGTTCAGTCAGATGTATTACTGCTGGGCTGGTACAACATGCACACAGACACATCAATGAATTGTGTGGCCGCTGCTTTGCGTTTTCAAGTGAACTTTTTCTTATTGACTATCCTTGAGTCACATAGACTTACAGTAACCACACAGAACAATAGGCTACCTCACAACATTCATTTGCAATTGTGGTGCTATAACTGTAAAGCTATGGCTCTCCTCTGCATATTTGGGTCCTCTGGACAATAACCCTAACTGTGTTGCAGCGCTCGTCAAAAGTTTGTGAAACGCGCCTGGGAGAAGGCCCAAGTCACTGAGAAGTGGGCAGAAAGCAACTGGGCCAAGAAGATTGAAGCCAGACAAAAGGTACTGTTTATTTGTTCATTTTGATTGGCCATTAGCTGTTAGTCGAAACAGCAACTCCTCCTGGGGTCCACATGTTTCTGACAGAATGGCTCTGGGAGTGGGAGGGGGTCTGCTTCTGGGTAGCAGTTGGTTTCTCAAGGGCTGGGGCTAAACATTTTGTCAAATGGGACACGGGAAACTTCAGTAGGCTTTAGATGAATCACTGCCCCCACACATTTGGTAACGACTTCCTTGTTGTATATACTGTCAATGCCGATGTGTCCCTTCAGTCTTGCTTGGGTTGTGGTCTTTGGGGTTTTGTCCCTAGAGTAGGTCCTGTAACATCCAGATGGTCCAGCACAATATTTGTATGGAATTGTTGACCTTTTTGGGTGTGTGGTGGAGCATGGTATGCAGTGCTACTGGATTGTTCCTCCAACTTAAAGGGAAATACCACTCAAAATATATTTTTGTATTTGTTTAATTAGTCCACTGTTGATAGTCCCTAAATGTTTTGTGTGTCAGCATTCAAGGTTTCAAGATGTAGAACTTTCAAAATACACATCATACTGTGACACTTGATGTATTTTGAAAGTTCTATATCTTAACTTCAATGCTGACATGCAAAACATTTGGGGACTGTATCCACATCGGACTAATGAAACAAATAACAAGAGTTTGAGTGGAATTTTCCTTTAAGGGTGGTATTCACTAGGAACCGAACAGAAGCAAATGGGCCAACACAGGGAGGGACCTACTTAAATGTGTCTAATACACAAATGTTGTTTTGATTTCCCTTACAAAACGTTTTGCTATAGTGCTACTAATCTCTATGTCCCAGTTGTATAACTGTTATGTCTCTGCAGAGGGCCCAGATGTCAGACTTTGACCGCTTCAAGGTGATGAAGGCCAAAAGGATGGTGAGTGGAGAAAACATTCTCAAACATTTTTACATCAGATTATTAATTATATAGAGTATTTTGGGTTGCGAATTAAATGTACATCGTAGTGGAAATAATTAATTGAATAAAAAAATACTTGTCACTAATGATTGACTTGTCACTGATTTGCGGTTTGTGTCCACAGAGGAACAAGATCATCAAGCACGAGGTGAAAAAGCTGCAGAAAGAGGCAGCGAAGAAGGCGTGATCGATCTTAAATAAATCCTCTGGTTGAATTATTTTCCCTCGTCCTCTTGTATTTACTACTGCCCACCTGTGTGTCAATCACAGGACTATCTAAGAGCTGATGACACTCACCTCTATCACATTCTGTAACTTTGCACCTTTCTGAAACGTGACCCGGGTGTGCCTATTCATATGTTGCACCTCCACTTGGGCCGGTCATGCCATTTGTTATGAACGTCCTCAAAAGCCGCCCGCAAATGGCAATGTCATTAGCTAGCATAGTAAGTCAAAAATAGCTAGCTAGCAATAATCTGGTGTTCCTTCAATTTTAATAATAATATGCCATTTAGCAGATGCTTTTATCCAAAGCGACTTAGTGTGCATACATTTTTACATATGGGTGGTCCCGAGGATCGAACCCACTACCATGGCGTAACAAGCGCCATGCTCTACCAATTGAGCTACAGAGGACCACGAATTTTAGCAAACTTCATACTGCATCTAAAGTCAATCTGGCGATATCAAAATGATGACACGGTTTTCCTGATAATTATTTGCCTCCTTAATGGCATTGTATTTCCAAGCCACTGTAAAGCACTTTTGATAATCTTCATCAGCGATCATTGCCGATGCATTGAGTAGAATGCTCAGTTGGGCATCAGTCCAAAACGAACGTGACGAAACAGGAAACCAATGATGTAGAACTTTCAAAATACACATCATACTGTGACACTTAATGTATTTTGAAAGTTCTATATCTTAACTTCAATGCTGACATGCAAAACATTTGGGGACTGTATCCACATCGGACTAATGAAACAAATAACAAGAGTTTGAGTGGAAGGGTGAAACGTAACATATTATAGAAATACCATGAAAAGAGCGTGTGAATCACAGATATTATGATTGTATAATCTGCATTGCAGGTAGTTTGTGCGTTCAAACATCTATTGACGACTACAGATCACAGAATCACAATAACTCTCTGGGGCTGATGTAAGAGAAGACTGCTCTAATTCTTTAGTGTAAAGTAAGGCTCACTTGAATAACACAAATGATTATCAAATCACTACATTAGTTGGCATGAAATTATGGTAACGTATGTACAGTTTTTAACTAATTCAATTGCGAGAGTATCTGTTTAAAATGTTAGTAACTGGCATCCTGTGGCAAATGGTATGAGAAAAGCCACTGCTGTTCTCTTTTCATCCACTAGGTGGTAGTAAAAGATTGAGAAACGTTGCCAACAAGCTAAAATTGAGTTTGTTGTACTTTTCTAAGTGATCAGCGATGTTCACACATTCTGAGGGGTAGACTTGCCTTATTGAAATTTTGATGAATATTCTAGGTTTGTGTTCAAGATCTTAAATGAATGCACCAGGGAGAAGTATATTGTCAGTAACACTACCCTGCTTTGTGTGGGGCTGGATGAAGAGGGAGAGGTCTTGCAAGGTTCTGGACTACAGACAAGATGAGGGGGGAGGGGATGTAGGTTGCGATTGTGTTAGGGTGATTCTCTCTCACTATCTCTGGTCAGGGTGGGAGGGAGGGGAACCAAAAATAGAACAATCTGAGATGCTGCCAGACTCAGGATAATGAGAGAGGAGTGAGATTGGTAGCCAATTTGACACGTCCTCTATAGATAGTGATCAGTTATAATATAAATAATAATATGCCATTTAGCAGACGCTTTTATCCAAAGCGACTTACAGTCATGCGTGCATACATTTTTGTGTATGGGTGGTCCCGGGGATCGAACCCACTACCTTGGCGTTACAAGCGCCGTGCTCTACCAGCTGAGCTACAGAGGACCACACTTCAGTTGGCAGTGTCTCAGTTGGCAGTGTCTCGCCAATGAAAGCTGCGGTACACACTTGGTTAACTCAAGGTCTTCATTTTTTAAATGTAGAAATACACTACATTAACAGAAATATGTGGACACCTGCTCGTCGAACATCTCATTTCAAAATCATGGGCATTAATGTGGAGTTGGTCCCCTCTTTGCTGCTATAACAGCCTCCACTCTGCTGGGAAGGCTTTCCACAAGATGTTGGAACATTGCTGCAGGGACTTTCTTCCATTCAGCCACAAGAGCATTAGTGAGGTTGGGCACTGATGTTGGGCGATTAGGCCTGGCTCACAGTTGGCGTTCCAATTCATCCCAAAGGTGTTCGATGGGGTTGAGGTCAGGGCTCTGTGCAGGCCAGTCAAGTTATTCCACACCGATCTTGACAAACCATTTCTGTATGGACCTCGCTTTGTGCATGGGGCCATTGTCATGCTGAAACAGGAAAGGGCCTTCCCCAAACTGTTGCCACAAAGTTGGAAGCACAGAATTGTCTAGAATGTCATTGTATACTGTAGCGTTAAGATTTCCCTTCACTGGAACTAAGTGGCCTAGCCCAAACCATGAAAAACAGCCCCAGATCATTATTCCTCCTCCACCAAACTTTACAGTTGGCACTATGCATTCGGGCAGTTAGCGTTCTCCTTGCATCTGCCAAACAAAGATTCATCCTTCGGACTGCCAGATGGTGAAGCGTGATTCATCACTTCAGAGAACGCGTTTCCACTGCTCCAATGGCGGCGAGCTTCACACCACTCCAGCCGACGCTTGGCATTGCACATGGTGATCGTAGGCTTGTGTGCGGCTGCTTGGCGTTGCTTCCAGAGGCAGTTTGGAACTCGGTAGTGAGTGTTGCTTCAGCACTCGGCGGTTCCGTTCTGTGAGCTTTTGTGGCCTACCGCTTTGCGGCTGAGCCAATGTTGCTCATAGTCTTTTCCACTTAATAATATAATAATAATAATAATAATAACAATAACAGCACTTACAGTTGACCGGGGCAGCTCTAGCAGGGCAGTAATTTGACAAACTGGAAAGGTGGCATCCTATGACGGTGCCTCGTTGAAAGTCACTGAGCTCTTCAGGAAGGCCTTTCTACTGCCAATGTTTGTCTATGGAGATTGCATGGCGGTGTGCTCGATTTTATACACCTGTCAGCAACAGCTCCCGAGTGGCGCAGTGGTCTAAGGCAGTGCTAGCTGTGCCACTAGAGATCCTGGTTCGAATCCAGGCTCTGTCGTAGCCGGCCGTGACCGGGAGACCCATGGGGCGGCGCACAATTGGCCCAGCGTCGTCCAGGGTAGGGGAGGGAATGGCAGGCAGGGATGTTGGTAGAGCATGGCGTTTGCAACGCCAAGGTTGTGGATTCGATTCCCGCGGGGGGCCAGTATGAAATGAAAAAAATAAAATAAAATGTATGCACTCACTAACTGTAAGTCGCTCTGGATAAGAGCGTCTGCTAAATGACTAAAATGTAAATGTTGATATAGCTGAATCCACTCATTTGAAGGGGTGTCCACATACATTTGTTTATATAGTGTATATGATGGGCAGACCAAATCACTTTGGATGTATTTATGCTGTTAAATTTACACTGACATGATGCCATAGGCATGCAGGCTACTGTTGTAGGTCTGTCCAAACTCTAGAAGGCAGCGATGATGCATTGACTGATCACATCAAGCTCCTCTAAGGTATTTACTCCTATTAAATCACAGCAATATCATTCCGCCACAGCTTCCCATGTTAATTGATGTATTGTAAACAGTAATTATGTGCCTGTTAATTTTAGCTCCCTCAAGGAACCCACTGTTAGCTCCACCTATGCTATTAATAGTTTTATATCAAGCTTTGCTACATGTGCTCATAAGCATAGGCGTGTTGTCATAGTAATCGTGTGCACATATACCTGAATTCTACTATTAGCTCTGTGACTTTGAATCCAATCAGGAAGCCTGTTGTGGTTGCTCATCCAGTTCTGTTGACTCTTCTGTCACCATGGATACTCCTGCTGTTTTCAAATCTCGCAGAGTGGTTATATATAAATATGCAAAGCCTAACGTCTAAAATGGAATTTCTGGATGTCTAGGTGCATGACACTAGCCCAGACGTTCTGGTTATCTCAGAGGCCTGGCTGAATAATTTGATTATGGAAAAGGATGTTGCCATTGCTGACTACAATGTTTTCAGATGTGATAGACAAAAAAAGGGGGGAGGGGTGGCTTTATGTAAGATATTTTCCAAAATGTGTGAGCTGTTGGTTATAAAAGTGTCTATAAGCCAAATATATTTATTGCTGCGGTCTACTGCCCCCCAGCCGCTTCGGCCGGGGCTGTTGGTATTATTTCTGATTTATTTAAACCCTTTCTGGTATCTGAACTGGTTGTGTTGGGAGACCTAAATCTTGATTGGCTTACACATGCCTCAGATCAGTTTTAAGAATATCTGTCTTGGGTTCAAATTGACTCAGCTGATAACGAAACCCACTCGGATTAATGTAAAGAAAAACTAGCAAACTCCTCATTGATTGACCTTATCCAGGCTAACCGTCCCCATAAGTATTTTGCTAGTGGTGTTTTTGCAAATGATATCAGCGACCACTGCCCTATTGCTTGCATTAGAGATACCAAATTGAAAAACTCTGAGCCTCCTATAATTGTGAAGAGAACGTTTTTTTAAAATAATTTCACCCCAGGCATTTCTTCATGATCTATATTATTCAGAGCTTTTTTCTACTATAAACAGTGAGGGAAAAAAGTATTTGATCCCCTGCTGATTTTGTACGTTTGCCCACTGACAAAGACATGATCAGTCTATAATTTTAGTGGTAGGTTTATTTGAACAGTGAGAGACAGAATAACAACAAAAAAATACAGAAAAACGCATGTCAAAAATGTTATACATTTATTTGCATTTTAATGAGGGAAATAAGTATTTGACCCCTCTGCAAAACATGACTTAGTACTTGGTGGCAAAATCCTTGTTGGCAATCACAGAGGTCAGACGTTTCTTGTAGTTGGCCACCAGGTTTGCACACATCTCAGGAGGGATTTTGTCCCACTCCTCTTTGCAGATCTTCTCCAAGTCATTAAAGTTTCGAGGCTGATGTTTGGCAACTCGAACCTTCAGCTCCCTCCACAGGTTTTCTATGGGATTAAGGTCTGGAGACTGGCTAGGCCACTCTAGGACCTTAATGTGCTTCTTCTTGAGCCACTCCTTTGTTGCCTTGGCCGTGTGTTTTGGGTCATTGTCATGCTGGAATACCCATCCACGACCCATTTTCAATGCCCTGGCTGAGGGAAGGAGGTTCTCACCCAAGATTTGACGGTACATGGCGCCGTCCATCGTCCCTTTGATGCGGTGAAGTTGTCCTGCCCCTTAGCAGAAAAACACCCCCAAAGCATAATGTTTCCACCTCCATGTTTGACGGTGGGGATGGTGTTCTTGGGGTCATAGGCAGCATTCCTCCTCCTCCAAACACGGCGAGTTGAGTTGATGCCAAATAACTCGATTTTGGTCTCATCTGACCACAACACTTTCACCCAGCTCTCCTCTGAATCATTCAGATGTTCATTGGCAAATGTCAGACGGCCCTGTATATGTGCTTTCTTGAGCAGGGGGACCTTGCGGGCGCTGCAGGATTTCAGTCCTTCACGGCGTAGTGTGTTACCAATTGTTTTCTTGGTGACTATGGTCCCAGCTGCCTTGAGATCATTGACAAGATCCTCCCGTGTAGTTCTGGGCTGATTCCTCACCGTTCTCATGATCATTGCAACTCCACGAGGTGAGATCTTGCATGGAGCCCCAGGCCGAGGGAGATTGACAGTTCTTTTGTGTTTCTTCCATTTGCGAATAATCGCACCAACTGTTGTCACCTTCTCACCAAGCTGCTTGGCGAGGGTCTTGTAGCCCATTCCAGCCTTGTGTAGGTCTACAATCTTGTCCCTGACATCCTTGGAGAGCTCTTTGGTCTTGGCCATGGTGGAGAGTTTGGAATCTGATTGATTGCTTCTCTGGACACCTGTATAAAAGACACCTGGGAGCCAGAAATCTTTCTGCTTGAGAGGGGGTCAAATACTTATTTCCCTCATTAAAATGCAAATCAATTTATAACATTTTTGACATGCGTTTTTCTGGATTTTTTTGTTGTTATTCTGTCTCTCACTGTTCAAATAAACCTACCATTAAAATTATAGACTGATAATTTCTTTGTCAGTGGGAAAACGTACAAAATCAGCAGGGGATCAAATACTTTTTTCCCTCACTGTAGCTGCATACCAAACCCTGTTTTGGCACTTGAATTTTTATCTTCCATTTTTACATCTCTGGCTGATAAACATGCCACTTTCAAGTCAAAAACCGAACTAATCCATGGTACTCTCCCGTACTTTCAGACCTCTTGATAAGAAATCAAGCCTGGGCCAAGGCTAGACAAACTGTCACGTTAGCTGATTGGCAGATATTTAGTCAATTGAGAAATAGGTGCACTGCCTCGGTTAAACAGGCCAAATCAAACTACTTCCTTAGCGCTATGGCAGACTGTTATTGATCCCTCTAAATCCTGGAAAACCATTAATTCACTGAAGCGGGGTAATTCCTATACTTCCCTGCTAAGCAAGTAGTTTGACACCTGCATCATTACTGAAAAAGTTAAGATTTGTGATGCTTTTCATCAGCATTTTTATCTCAGCTGGTTTTCTATTTGAAAGAAAAGTGGTCATACTGGTCTTGGCCAGTCAGTTGACTGTTCTTCCCACATACAGCCTCCAGTTGACTGTTCTTCCCACATACAGCCTCCAGTTGACTGTTCTTCCCACATACAGCCTCCAGTTGACTGTTCTTCCCACATACAGCCTCCAGTTGACTGTTCTTCCCACATACAGCCTCCAGTTGACTGTTCTTCCCACATACAGCCTCCAGTTGACTGTTCTTCCCACATACAGCCTCCAGTTGACTGTTCTTCCCACATACAGCCTCCAGTTGACTGTTCTTCCCACATACAGCCTCCAGTTGACTGTTCTTCCCACATACAGCCTCCAGTTGACTGTTCTTCCCACATACAGCCTCCAGTTGACTGTTCTTCCCACATACAGCCTCCAGTTGACTGTTCTTCCCACATACAGCCTCCAGTTGACTGTTCTTCCCACATACAGCCTCCAGTTGACTGTTCTTCCCACATACAGCCTCCAGTTGACTGTTCTTCCCACATACAGCCTCCAGTTGACTGTTCTTCCCAAATACAGCCTCCAGTTGACTGTTCTTCCCATATACAGCCTCCAGTTGACTGTTCTTCCCACATACAGCCTCCAGTTGACTGTTCTTCCCACATACAGCCTCCAGTTGACTGTTCTTCCCACATACAGCCTCCAGTTGACTGTTCTTCCCACATACAGCCTCCAGTTGACTGTTCTTCCCACATACAGCCTCCAGTTGACTGTTCTTCCCACATACAGCCTCCAGTTGCCTCGATTAATTATCAGTCAACCTCACGTGACTTGGGACATGGTAGTCAGGGTTTTTCTTTTTGGCAACTCACAGAAACAGAAGTTCTTGCTGCCTTATTAGCTATTGACACCAAGAAGTCATTAGGGGCTGACAATTTGGACCCGTCTTTGCTTAAATATGCAGCGCCCCTCATTGCTGGCTCAGTTACACACATTTTTTATTTAATTTTAGTATCAGGAAATATTCCAAAAGTGTGGAAAGCAGCTTTTGTGCTACCACTCCATAAGGGCGGGGATAGTTGTGATCTCGATAATTATCGACCTATTTCCAGGCTCCCGTCTTGCGAAAATACTAGAATAATTGGTCAACAAACAGCTACGTTATTTTCTATCTGTAAATTGTATTCTTAATATTAATCAATCCGTATTTAGACCTAAACATAGCATGGCTACCATGCTTGTTGTAAATTATATTGCAAAGGCCTTAGATTATATAAATAATTGTGCTGCCATGTTTGTAGACTTATGAAAAGCTTTTGATACTGTAAACCATGTTATTCTGTTGATTTCATGTAATGGACATACACAAAATAGTCCAAATTGGTGAAGTATTTTTTATTTTTTTACTTGTTTCAGAAAATTCAAAAAAATTAATAAACGGAAAAGTGGTGCGTTATTTTATTTTATTTCACCTTTATTTAACCAGGTAAGCCAGTTGAGAACAGGTTCTCATTTACAACTGCGACCTGGCCAAGATAAAGCAAAGCAGTGCAATAAAAACAACACAGAGTTACATATGGGGTAAAAAACATAAAGTCAAAAATACAACAGAAAATATATATACAGTGTGTGCAAATGTAGCAAGTTATGGAGGTAAGGCAATAAATAGGCTATAGTGCAAAATAATTACAATAGTATTAACACTGGAATGCTAGATGTGCAAGAGATTATGTGCAAATAGAGATACTGGGGTGCAAAAGAGCAAAATAAATAACAATATAGGGATGAGGTAGTTGGGTGGGCTAATTTCAGATGGGCTGTGTACAGGTGCAGTGATCGGTAAGGTGCTCTGACAACTGATGCTTAAAAGTTATTGAGGGAGATAAGAGTCTCCAGCTTCAGAGATTTTTGCAATTCGTTCCAGTCATTGGCAGCAGAGAACTGGAAGGAATGGCGGCCAAAGGAGGTGTTGGCTTTGGGAATGACCAGTGAGATATACCTGCTGGAGCGCAGACATTTACATTTTTTACAGACTACGGGTGGGTGCTGCTATGGTGACCAATGAGCTAAGATAAGGCGGGGATTTGCCTAGCAGTGATTTATAGATGGCCTGGAGCCAGTGGGTTTGACGACGAACATGTAGTGAGGACCAGCCAACAAGAGCGTACAGGTCACAGTGGTGGGTAGTGTATGGGGCTTTGGAGACAAAACGGATGGCACTGTGATAGACTACATCCAATTTGCTGAGTAGAGTGTTGGAGGCTATTTTGTAAATGACATCGCCGAAGTCAAGGATCGGTAGGATAGTCATGTTTGGCAGCATGAGTGAAGGAGGCTTTGTTGCGAAATAGGAAGCCGATTCTAGATTTAACTTTGGATTGGAGATTCTTTATGTGAGTCTGGAAGTTGAGTTTACAGTCTAACCAGACACCTAGGTATTTGTAGTTGTCCACATACTCTAGGTCAGACCCGTCGAGAGTGGTGATTCTAGTTGGGTGGGCGGGTGCCAGCAGCGTTCGATTGAAAAGCATGCATTTAGTTTTACTAGTGTTTAAGAGCAGTTGGAGGCTACTGAAGGAGTGTTGTATGGCATTGAAGCTCGTTTGGAGGTTTGTTAACACAGTGTCCAATGAAGGGCCAGATGTATACAAAATGGTGTCGTCTGCGTAGAGGTGGATCTGAGAGTCACCAGCAGCAAGAGCGACATCATTGATATACACGGAGAAAAGTGTCGGCCCAAGAATTGAACCCTGTGGCACCCCCATAGAGACTGCCATAGGTCCAGACAACAGGCCCTCCGATTTGACACACTGAACTCTATCTGAGAAGTAGTTGGTGAACCAGGCGAGGCAGTCATTTGAGAAACCAAGGCTATTTAGTCTGCCAATAAGAATGCGGTGATTGACAGAGTCGAAAGCCTTGGCCAGGTCGATGAAGACGGCTGCACAGTACTGTCTATTATCAATCGCGGTTATAATATCGTTTAGGACCTTGAGCGTGGCTGTGTATTCACCACCTTTGCTATGAAGCCCCTAAATAAGATCTGGTGCACCTGTGTGCAATCTAAGTGTCACATGATCTGTCACATGATCTCAGTATATATACACCTGTTCTGAAAGGCCCCAGAGTCTGCAACACCACTAAGCAAGGGGCACCACCAAGCAAGCGGCACCATGAAGACCAAGGAGCTCTCCAAACAGGTCAGGGACAAAGTTGTGGAGTACAAATCAGAGTTGGGTAACATTTTTTTATCAGAAACTTTGAACATCCCACAGAGCACCATTAAATCCATTATAAAAAAAATTGAAAGAATATGTCACCACAACAAACTTGCCAAGAGAGGGCCGCCCACCAAAACTCACGGACCAGGCAAGGAGGGCATTAATCAGAGAGGCAACAAAGAGACCAAAGATAACCCTGAAGGAGCTGCAAAGCTCCACAGTGGAGATTTAAGTATCTGTCCATAGGGCCACTTTAAGCCGTATACTCCACAGAGCTGGGCTTAACGGAAGAGTGGACAGAAAAAAGCCATTGCTTAAAGAAAAAAATAAGCAAACACGTTTGGTGTTCGCCAAAAGGCATGTGGGAGACTCCCTAAACATATGGAAGAAGGTACTCTGGTCAGATGAGACTAAAAATGAGCTTTTTGGCCATCAAGGAAAATGCTATGTCTGGCGCAAACCCAACACCTCTCATCACCCCGAGAACACCATGTCCACAGTGAAGCATGATGGTGGCAGCATCATGCTGTGGGGATGTTTTCCATCGGCAGGGACTGGGAAACTGGTCAGAATTGAAGGAATGATGGATGGCGCTAAATACAGGGAAATTCTTGAGGGAAACATGTTTGTCTTCCAGAGATTTGAGACTGGGACAGAGGTTCACCTTCCAGCAAGACAATTACCCTAAGCATACTGCTAAAGCAACACTCGAGTGGTTTAAGGGGAAACATTTAAATGTCTTGGAATGGCCTAGTCAAAGCCCAGACCTCAATCCAATTGAGAATCTGTGGTATGACTTAAAGACCAGCGGAACCCGTCCAACTTGCAGTTTTGCCTTGAAGAATGGGCAAAAGTCCCAGTGGCTAGATGTGCCAAGCTTATAGAGACATAACCCAAGAGACTTGCAGCTGTAATTGCTGCAAAAGGTGGCTCTACAAAGTATTTACTTTGGGGGGGTGAATAGTTATGCACGCTCAAGTTTTCTGTTTCTTTGTCTTATTTCTTGTTCGTTTCACCCCCAAAATTATTTTGCATCTTCAAAGTGGTAGGCATGTTTGGGGCGGCAGGTAGCTTAGTGGGTAAGAGCGTTGTGCCAGTAACCGAAAGGTCGCTGGTTCTAATCCCTGAGCCGACTAGGTGAAAAATCTGTCGATGTGCCCTTAAGCAAGGCACTTAACCCTAATTGCTCCTGTAAGTCGCTCTGGATAAGAGCGTCTGCTAAATGACGTAAATGTAATGTAAATGTATGTTGTGCAAATCAAATGATACAACCCCTCCAAAAATCCATTTTAATTCCAGGTAGTAAGGCAACAAAATAGGAAAAATGCCAAAGGGGGTGAATACTTTCGCAAGCCACTGTATGTGAAAACAATATTTTTTTGTGAACAAATGTTTAATTTTGTCTGTTATAACAAGGTTGGTAGAAACATGTGAAAATCGTTGTGAAAATCTGTTGCAGCTGAAGTCAACTACAAAGCCCACAATGCAATGCGCTCTCTGGGCTGGCTGGCTAGCTAGCTAGCAAGCAAAAGTAGCTACACACAATAATACCAAAGTCAATATCACCATGTGAAGTAGCTAGGTAGCTGTAAAATCACCTAAACTAACTGCACTATCAATTTGGGGAGTGTATCTCACTGAGTTCAACTTGCAGTTCTCTGCCCAGAGCGAGTGCAGATTGTTGCTATGGTAACAACAGCCCTTTCCCATGTTTCCCCACAGACACACAGGGCACATTGCGAGATGGTACTTGAAGGAGAAACTGAGTTGAATAATTTGGTACACTTTAGATTGAGCACATCTAAACGAAATATATACATTGTCATGACAATATAAATGGATGGATGTGTTCTAGACAAGTATGCCCATACCATATATTGGCTGATTTGTTGATCTGGAGGTAATTGTTTTAAAAGTGTTATGAAATGTGATGGTGTGTTATCGTTATGAAATATGATGGTGTGTTATCCTCTATTTCTAGTGACAAGAACCATGTTGCTATGACGCTTTCCTACACGACTTCCTGATTTCACAGACGGACCGTTTACAAGTTAAATCATGGGGAAAGTTGTTAGGCTTTCACAAACAGGCTTTGACAAGAGTTTCATGATTTTTATTTCTGGAGGTGGATTATCCCTTTAAGCTCAGATGGGTAACACCCTTTTGGATGCAGACAAACCGGGTTCAAAAACCCAGGTTCACAGTCAGGGCATAAACCTAACTAGCTTTAGGACTCTGCTGAATATCTCTCCATGGCCAAGCCGGCCCTACTTACTGATATCTCAGTGAAGTGTTGTAAATATTACATAACGTACAGTCAGTTATTAGCCCTGCCAGGCCTGGTTTAGTTCACACTAACAGTCACAGGAAACTAATAGGGCAGCGGGAGGGTGAGATGTGTGTTAGTTATTAGTCCAAACAGATCTCTTGTTCATTGCCCTTTCTAGGTCAGGTCGTTTTTGGTTAAAAAAGGCAGAATAAAAATGTATTGATACAAAATGTATATAGTATGTACAGTGGGGGAAAAAGTATTTAGTCAGCCACCAATTGTGGAAGTTCTCCCACTTAAAAAGATGAGAGAGGCCTGTAATCATCATAGGTACACATCAACTATGACAGACAAAATGAGAAAAAAAAATCCAGAAAATCACATTGTAGGATTTTTAATGAATTTATTTGCAAATTATGGTGGAAAATAAGTATTTGGTCAATAACAAAAGTTTCTCAATACTTTGTTATATACCCTTTGTTGGCAATGACACAGGTCAAACGTTTTCTGTAAGTCTTCACAAGGTTTTCACACAATGTTGCTGGTATTTTGGCCCATTCCTCCATGCAGATCTCCTCTAGAGCAGTGATGTTTTGGGGCTGTCGCTGGGCAACACAGACTTTCAACTCCCTCCAAAGATTTTCTATGGGGTTGAGATCTGGAGACTGGCTAGGCCACTCCAGGACCTTGAAATGCTTCTTACGAAGCCACTCCTTCATTGCCCGGGCGGTGTGTTTGGGATCATTGTCATGCTGAAAGACCCAGCCACGTTTAATCTTCAATGCCCTTGCTGATGGAAGGAGGTTTTCACTCAAAATCTCACGATACATGCCCCCATTCATTCTTTCCTTTACACGGATCAGTCGTCCTGGTCCCTTTGCAGAAAAACAGCCCCAAAGCATGATGTTTCCACCCCCATGCTTCACAGTAGGTATGGTGTTCTTTGGATGCAACTCAGCATTCTTTGTCCTCCAAACACGACGAGTTGAGTTTTTACCAAAAAGTTATATTTTGGTTTCATCTGACCATATGACATTCTCCCAATCCTCTTCTGGATCATCCAAATGCACTCTAGCAAACTTCAGACGGGCCTGGACATGTACTGGCTTAAGCAGGGGGACACGTCTGGCACTGCAGGATTTGAGTCCCTGGCGGCGTAGTGTGTTACTGATAGTAGGCTTTGTTACTTTGGTCCCAGCTCTCTGCAGGTCATTCACTAGGTCCCCCCGTGTGGTTCTGGGATTTTTGCTCACCGTTCTTGTGATCATTTTGACCCCACGGGGTGAGATCTTGCGAGGAGCCCCAGATCGAGGGAGATTATCAGTGGTCTTGTATGTCTTCCATTTCCTAATAATTGCTCCCACAGTTGATTTCTTCAAACCAAGCTGCTTACCTATTGCAGATTCAGTCTTCCCAGCCTGGTGCAGGTCTACAATTTTGTTTCTGGTGTCCTTTGACAGCTCTTTGGTCTTGGCCATAGTGGAGTTTGGAGTGTGACTGTTTGAGGTTGTGGACAGGTGTCTTTTATACTGATAACAAGTTCAAACAGGTGCCATTAATACAGGGACCGAGTGGAGGACAGAGGAGCCTCTTAAAGAAGAAGTTACAGGTCTGTGAGAGCCAGAAATCTTGCTTGTTTGTAGGTGACCAACTACTTATTTTTCACCATAATTTGCAAATAAATTCATAAAAGATCCTACAATGTGATTTTCTGGATTTTTTTTCTCAATTTGTCTGTCATAGTTGACGTGTACCTATGATGAAAATTACAGGCCTCTCTCATCTTTTTAAGAGAACTTGCACAATTGGTGGCTGACTAAATACTTTTTTCCCCCACTGTATAAGCTGGAAGTAGAGGCCGAAGCATTGTTGTTCACTAGTTTACTTCAATTAGGGAAGGGGTGGTGGGGTTGGAAAGTAATAAAGGGAAATATATATTTTTAAAGGATGTGTATATATACAGTTGAAGTCGGAAGTTTACATACACCTTAGCCAAATACATTTAAACTCAGTTTTTCACAATTCCTGACATTTAATCCTAGTAAAAATTCCCTGTCTTAGGTCAGTTAGGATCACCACTTTATTTTAAGAATGTGAAATGTCAGAATAATAGTAGAGAGAATTATTTATTTCAGCTTTTATTTATTTCATCACATTCCCAGTGGGTCAGAAGTTTACATACACTCAATTAGTATTTGGCAGCATTGCCTTTAAATTGTTTAACTTGGGTCAAACGTTTCGGGTAGCCTTCCACACGCTTCCCACAATACGTTGGATGAATTTTGGCCCATTCCTCCTGACAGAGCTGGTGTAACTGAGTCAGGTTTGTAGGCCTCCTTGCTCGCACATGCTTTTTCAGTTCTACCCAAAACATTTCTATAGGATTGAGGTCAGGGCTTTGTGATGGGCCACTCCAATTCCTTGACTTTGTTGTCCTTAAGCCATTTTGCCACAACTTTGGAAGTATGCTTGGGGTCATTGTCCATTTGGAAGTCCCATTTGCGACCAAGCCTTAACTTCCTGACTGATGTCTTGAGATGTTGCTTCAATATATCCACATAATTTTCCTTTCTCATGATGCCATCTATTTTGTGAAGTGCACCAGTCCCTCCTGCAGCAAAGCACCCTCACAGGCTTGCAAGTTAGCCCCTTTTTCCTCCAAACATAACGATGGTCATTATGGCCAAACAGTTCTATTTTTGTTTCATCAGACCAGAGGACATTTCTCCAAAAAGTATGATCTTTGTCCCGATGTGCAAACCATAGTCTGGCTTTTTTATGGCGGTTTTGGAGCAGTGGCTTCTTCCTTGCTGAGCAGCCTTTCAGGTTATGTCGATATAGGACTCGTTTTACTGTGGATATAGATACTTTTGTACCTGTTTCCTCCAGCATCTTTACAAGGTCCTTTGCTGTTGTTCTGGGATTGATTTGCACTTTTCGCACCAAAGTATGTTCATCTCTAGGAGACAGAACACGTCTCCTTCCTGAGAGGTATGACGGCCACGTGGTCCCATGGTGTTTATACTTAGGTACTATTGTTTGTACAGATGAACGTGGTACCTTCAGGCGTTTGGAAATTGCTCCCAAGGATGAACCAGACTTGTGGAGGTCCACACAAGTCTTGTCTGGTTTCTTTGGATTTTCCCATGATGTCAAGCGAAGAGGCACTGAGTTTGAAGGTAGGCCTTGAAATACATGCACAGGTACACCTCCAATTGACTCAAATGATGTCAATTAGCCTATCAGAAGCTTCTAAAGCCATGACATCATTTTCTGGAATTTTCCAAGCTGTTTAAAGGCACAGTGAACTTAGTGTATGTAAACTTCTGACCCACTGGAATTGTGATACAGGGAATTATAAGTGAAATAATCTGTCTGTAAACAATTGTTGAAGAATTACTTGTGTCATGCACAAAGTAAATTGCCTAACCGACTTGCCAAAACTATAGTTTGTTAACAAGAAATTTGTGGAGTGGTTGAAAAACGGGTTTTAATGACTTCAACCTAAGTGTTTGTAAACTTCCGACTTCAACTGTATGTATGTATATGTATTTATATGTACAGTCGTTATCAAAAGTTTTGAGAATGACACAAGTATTGGTCTTCACAAAGTTTGCTGCTTCAGTGTTTTTAGATATTTTTGTCAGATGTTACTATGTATACTGAAGTATAATTACAAGCATTCCATAAGTGTCAAAGGCTTTTATTGACAATTACATTAAGTTTATGCAAAGAGTCAATATTTGCTGTGTTGACCCTTCTTTTTCAAGACCTCTGCAATTCGCCCTGGCATGCTGTGAATTAACTTATGGGCCAGATCCTGACTGATGGCAGCCCATTTTTCCATAATCAATGCTTGGAGTTTGTCAGAATTTGTGGGTTTTTGTTTGTCCACCCGCCTCTTGACGATTGACCACAAGTTCTCAATGGGATTAAGGTCTGGGGAGTTTCCTGGCCATGGACCCAAAATGTCGATGTTTTGTTCCCCGAGCCACTTAGTTATCACTTTTGCCTTATGACAAGGTGCTCCATCATGCTGGAAAAGGCAGTGTTCGTCACCAAACTGTTCTTGGATGGTTGGGAGAAGTTGCTCTCAGAGGATGTGTTGGTACCATTCTTTATTCATGGCTGTGTTCTTAGTCAAAATTGTGAGTGAGCCCACTCCCTTGGCTGAGAAGCAACCCCACATATGAATGGTCTCAGGATGCTTTACTGTTGGCATGACACAGGACTGATGGTAGCGCTCACCTTGTCTTCTCCGGACAAGCTTTTTTCCAGATGCCCCAAACAATCGGTATGGGGATTCATCAGAGAAAATGACTTTACCCCAGTCCTCAGCAGTCCAATCCCTGTACCTTTTGCAGAATATCAGTCTGTCCCTGATGTTTTACCTGGAGAGAAGTGGATTCCTCGCTGCCCTTCTTGACACCAGGCCATCCTCCAAAAGTCTTCGCCTCACTGTGCGTGCAGATGCACTCACACCTGCCTGCTGCCATTCCTGAGCAAGCTCTGCACTGGTGGTGCCCCGATCCTGCAGCTGAATCAACTCTAGGAGACAGTCCTGGCGCTTGCTGGACTTTCTTGGGCGCCCTGAAGCCTTCTTCACAACAATTTAACCTCTCTCCTTGAAGTTCTTGATGATCCAATAAATGGTTGATTTAGGTGCAATCTTACTAGCAGCAATATCCTTGCCTGTGAAGCCCTTTTTGTGCAAAGCAATGATGACGGCATTTGTTTCCTTGCAGGTAACCATGGTTAACAGAGGAAGAACAATGATTTCAAGCACCACCCTCCTTTTAAAGCTTCCAGTCTGTTATTCTAACTCAATCAGCATGACAGAGTGATCTCCAGCCTTGTCCTCGTCAACACTCTCACCTGTGTTAACGAGAGAATCACTGACATGATGTCAGCTGGTCCTTTTGTGGCAGGGCTGAAATGCAGTGGAATTTTTTTGGGGGGGATTAAGTTCATTTTCATGGCAAAGAGGGACTTTGCAATTAATTGCAATTCATCTGATCACTCTTCATAACATTCTGGAGTATATGCAAATTACCATCATAAAAACTGAGGCAGCAGACTTTGTGAAAATTAATATTTGTGTCATTCTCAAAACTTTTGACCACGACTGTATGTATGTGTATATGTATGTGTATGTACAGTTGAAGTCGGAAGGTTACATACACTTACAGTGAGGGAAAAAAGTATTTGATCCCCTGCTGATTTTGTACGTTTGCCGACTGACAAAGAAATGATCAGTCTATAATGGTAAAAAACGCATGTAAAAAATGTTAGAAATTGATTTGCATTTTAATGAGGGAAATAAGTATTTGACCCCTCTCAATCAGAAAGATTTCTGGCTCCCAGGTGTCTTTTATACAGGTAACGAGCTGAGATTAGGAGCACACTCTTTAAGGGAGTGCTCCTAATCTCAGCTTGTTACATGTATAAAATACACCTGTCCACAGAAGCAATCAATCAATCATATTCCAAACTCTCCACCATGGCCAAGACCAAAGAGCTCTCCAAGGATGTCAGGGACAAGACTGTAGACCTACACAAGGCTGGAATGGGCTACAAGACCATCGCCAAGCAGCTCGGTGAGAAGGTGACAACAGTTGGTGCGATTATTTGCAAATGGAAGAAACACAAAATAACTGTCAATCTCCCTAGGCCTGGGGCTCCATGCAAGATCTCACCTCGTGGAGTTGCAATGATCATGAGAACGGTGAGGAATCAGCCCAGAACTACACGGGAGGATCTTGTCAATGATCTCAAGGCAGCTGGGACCATAGTCACCAAGAAAACAATTGGTAACACACTACGCCGTGAAGGACTGAAATCCTGCAGCGCCCGCAAGGTCCCCCTAATCAAGAAAGCACATATACATGCCTGTCTGAAGTTTGCCAATGAACATCTGAATGATTCAGAGGAGAACTGGGTGAAAGTGTTGTGGTCAGATGAGACCAAAATGGAGCTCTTTGGCATCAAATCAAATCAAATCAAATGTTATTGGTCACATGCGCCGAATACAACAGGTGCAGACATTACAGTGAAATGCTTACTTACAGCCCTTAACCAACAGTGCATTTATTTTTAACAAAAAAAGTAAAAATAAAACAACAAAAAAAGTGTTGAGAAAAAAAAGAGCAGAAGTAAAATAAAGTGACAGTAGGGAGGCTATATATACAGGGGGGTACCGTTGCAGAGTCAATGTGCGGGGGCACCGGCTAGTTGAGGTAATATGTACATGTGGGTAGAGTTAAAGTGACTATGCATAAATAATTAACAGAGTAGCAGCAGCGTAAAAAGGATGGGGTGGGGGGGCAGTGCAGTGCAAATAGTCCGGGTAGCCATTATTAGCTGTTCAGGAGTCTTATGGCTTGGGGGTAGAAGCTGTTGAGAAGTCTTTTGGACCTAGACTTGGCACTCCGGTACCGCTTGCCGTGCGGTAGCAGAGAGAACAGTCTATGACTAGGGTGGCTGGAGTCTTTGACAATTTTGAGGGCCTTCCTCTGACACCGCCTGGTATAGAGGTCATGGATGGCAGGAAGCTTGGCCCCAGTGATGTACTGGGCTGTACGCACTACCCCCTGTAGTGCCTTGCGGTCGGAGGCCAAGCAGTTGCCATACCAGGCGGTGATGCAACCAGTCAGGATGCTCTCGATGGTGCAGCTGTAGAATTTTTTGAGGATCTGAGGACCCATGCCAAATCTTTTCAGTCTCCTGAGGGGGAATAGGCTTTGTCGTGCCCTCTTCACGACTGTCTTGGTGTGTTTGGACCATGATAGTTCGTTGGTGATGTGGACACCAAGGAACTTGAAGCTCTCAACCTGTTCCACTACAGCCCCGTCGATGAGTATGGGGGCGTGCTCAGTCCTCTTTTTTTTCCTGTAGTCCACAATCATCTCCTTTGTCTTGGTCACGTTGAGGGAGAGGTTGTTGTCCTGGCACCACACGGCCAGGTCTCTGACCTCCTCCCTATAGGCTGTCTCATCGTTGTCGGTGATCAGGCCTACCACTGTTGTGTCGTCGGCAAACTTAATGATGGTGTTGGAGTCGTGCCTGGCCATGCAGTCATGGGTGAACAGAGAGTACAGGAGGGGACTGAGCACGCACCACTGAGGGGCCCCTGTGTTGAGGATCAGTGTGGCAGATGTGTTGTTACCTACCCTTACCACCTGGGGGCGGCCCGTCAGGAAGTCCAGGATCCAGTTGCAGAGGGAGGTGTTTAGTCCCAGGATCCTTAGCTTAGTGATGAGCTTAGAGGGCACTATGGTGTTGAATGCTGAGCTGTAGTCAATGAATAGCATTCTCACGTAGGTGTTCCTCTTGTCCAGGTGGGAAAGGGCAGTGTGGAGTGCAATAGAGATTGCATCATCTGTGGATCTGTTGGGGCGGTATGCAAATTGGAGTGGGTCTAGGGTTTCTGGGATAATGCTGTTGATGTGAGCCATGACCAGCCTTTCAAAGCACTTCATGGCTACAGACGTCAGTGCTACGGGTCGGTAGTCATTTAGGCAGGTTATCTTAGAGTCCTTGGGCACGGGGACTATGGTGGTCTGCTTGAAACATGTTGGTATTACAGACTCAGTCAGGGACATGTTGAAAATGTCAGTGAAGACACTTGCCAGTTGGTCAGCACATGCTCGGAGTACACGTCCTGGTAATCCGTCTGGCCCTGCGGCCTTGTGAATGTTGACCTGCTTAAAAGTCTTACTCACATCGGCTACGGAGAGCGTGATCACATAGTCATCCGGAACAGCTGGTGCTCTCATGCATGCTTTAGTGTTGCTTGCCTCGAAGCGAGCATAGAAGTGGTTTAGCTCGTCTGGTAGGCTTGTGTCACTGGGCAGCTCGCGGCTGTGCTTCCCTTTGTAGTCTGTAATAGTTTTCAAGCCCTGCCACATCCGACGAGCGTCAGAGCCAGTGTAGTACGATTCAATCTTAGTCCTGTATTGACTCTTTGCCTGTTTGATGGTTCGTCGGAGGTCATAGCGGGATTTCTTATAAGCGTCCGGGTTAGAGTCCCGTTCCTTGAAAGCGGCAGCTCTTCCCTTTAGCTCAGTGCGGATGTTTCCTGTAATCCATGGCTTCTGGTTGGGGTATGTACGTACGGTCACTGTGGGGACGACATCATCGATGCACTTATTGATGAAGCCAGTGACTGATATGGTGTACTCCTCAATGCTGTCTGAAGAATCCCGGAACATGTTCCAGTCTGTGCTAGCAAAACAGTCCTGTAGCTTAGCATCTGCGTCATCTGACCACTTTTTTATTAACCGAGTCACTGGTGCTTCCTGCTTAAGTTTTTGCTTATACGCAGGAATCAGGAGGATAGAGTTATGGTCAGATTTGCCAAATGGAGGGCGAGGGAGAGCTTTGTATGCGTCTCTGTGTGTGGAGTAAAGGTGGTCTAGAGTTTTTTTTCCTCTGGTTGCACATTTAACATGCTGGTAGAAATTAGGTAGAACGGATTTAAGTTTCCCCGCATTAAAGTCCCCGGCCACTAGGAGTGCTGCATCTGGATGAGCGTTTTCCTGTTGATTTATGGCCTTGTACAACTCATTCAGTGCAATCTTAATGCCAGCATTGGTTTGTGGTGGTAAATAGACAGCTATGAAAAATATAGATGAAAACTCTCTTGGTAAATAGTGTGGTCTACAGCTTATCATAAGATACTCTACCTCAGGCGAGCAAAACCTCGAGACTTCCTTAGTATTTGATTTTGTGCACCAGCTGTTGTTTACAAATATACACAGACCGCCACCCCTTGTCTTACCGGAGTCAGCCGTTCTATCCTGCCGATGTAGCGTATAGCCCGCTAGCTGTATGAAATCCATGTCGTCGTTCAGCCATGACTCGGTGAAACATAAGATATTACAGTTTTTAATGTCCCGTTGGTAGGATAACCGTTATCTTAAGTCATCCAATTTATTTTCAAATGATTGAACGTTGGCTAATAGGATTGATGGAAGAGGCAGTTTACTCGCTCGCCGTCGGATCCTTACAAGGCACCCCGATCTACGTCCACGATATCTCCGTCTCTTCCTCACGTGAATGACGGGGATTTGGGCCTTGTCGGGTGTCTGTATGATATCCATCGCGGCCGCCTCGTTGAAGAAAAAAATCTTCGTCCAATACGAGGTGATTAATCGCTGTCCTGATATCCAGAAGCTCTTTTTGGTTATAAGAGACGATGGCAGAAACATTATGTACAAAATAAATTACAAATAACGCGGAAAAACACACATAATAGTACAATTGGTTAGAGGGCTGTAAAACGGCAGCCATCTTCTCCGGCGCTGTTCAACTCAACTCGCCGTGTTTGGAGGAGGAGGAATGCTGCCTATGACCCCAAGAACACCATCCCCACCGTCAAACATGGAGGTGGAAACATTATGCTTTGGGGGTGTTTTTCTGCTAAGGGGACAGGACAACTTCACCGCATCAAAGGGACGATGGACAGGGCCATGTACCGTCAAATCTTGGGTGAGAACCTCCTTCCCTCAGCCAGGGCATTGAAAATGGGTCGTGGATGGTTATTCCAGCATGACAATGACCCAAAACACACGGCCAAGGCAACAAAGGAGGGGCTCAAGAAGAAGCACATTAAGGTCCTGGAGTGGCCTAGCCAGTCTCCAGACCTTAATCCCATAGAAGATCTGTGGAGGGAGCTGAAGGTTTGAGTTGCCAAACGTCAGCCTCGAAACCTTAATGACTTGGAGAAGATCTGCAAAGAGGAGTGGGACAAAATCCCTCCTGAGATATTGTGCAAACTTGGTGGCCAACTACAAGAAACGTCTGACCTCTGTGATTGCCAACAAGGGTTTTGCCACCAAGTACTAAGTCATGTTTTGCAGAGGGGTCAAATATTTATTTCCCTCATTAAAATGCAAATCAATTTATAACATTTTTGACATGCGTTTTTCTGGATTTTGTTGTTGTTATTCTGTCTCTCACTGTTCAAATAAACCTACCATTAAAATTATAGACTGATAATTTCTTTATCAGTGGGCAAACGTACAAAATCAGCAGGGGATCAAATACTTTTTTCCCTCACTGTACCTTCAAACTCAGTGCATCTTTGCTTGACATCATGGGAAAATCAAAAGAAATCAGCCAAGACCTCAGAAAAAAAATTGTAGACCTCCACAAGTCTGGTTCATAATTGGGAGCAATTTCCAAATGCCTGAAGGTACCACGTTCATCTGTACAAACAATAGTACGCAAGTATAAACACCATGGGACCACGCAGCCGTCATACCGCTTAGGAATGAGACGCGTTCTGTCTCCTAGAGATGAACGTACTTTGGTGTGAAAAGTGCAAATCAATCCCAGAACAACAGCAAAGGACCTTGTGAAGATGCTGGAGGAAACAGGTACAAAAGTATCTACAGTGGGGAGAACAAGTATTTGATACACTGCCGATTTTGCAGGTTTTCCTACTTACAAATCATGTAGAGGTCTGTAATTTTTATCATTTTATCAAAAATCCAGAAAATCACATTGTAGGATTTTTAAGTAATTAATTTGCATTTTATTGCATGACATAAGTATTTGATACATCAGAAAAGTAGAACTTAATATTTGGTACAGAAACCTTTGTTTGCAATTACAGAGATCATATGTTTCCTGTAGGTCTTTACCAGGTTTGCACACACTGCAGCAGGGATTTTGGCCCACTCCTCCATACAGACCTTCTCCAGATCCTTCAGGTTTCGGGGCTGTCGCTGGGCAATACGGACTTTCAGCTCCCTCCAAAGATGTTCTATTCGGTTCAGGTCTGGAGACTGGCTAGGCCACTCCAGGACCTTGAAATGCTTCTTACGGAGCCACTCCTTAGTTGCCCTGGCTGTGTGTTTCGGGTCGTTGTCATGCTGGAAGTTGTTGGCCAAGATCTCGCGATACATGGCCCCATCCATCCTCCCCTCAATACGGTGCAGTCGTCCTGTCCCCTTTGCAGAAAAGCATCCCCAAAGAATGATGTTTCCACCTCCATGCTTCATGGTTGGGATGGTGTTCTTGGGGTTGTACTCATCCTTCTTCTTCCTCCAAACACGGCGAGTGGAGTTTAGACCAAAAAGCTATATTTTTGTCTCATCAGACCACATGACCTTCTCCCATTCCTCCTCTGGATCATCCAGATGGTCATTGGCAAACTTCAGACGGGCCTGGACATGTGCTGGCTTGAGCAGGGGGACCTTGCGTGCGCTGCAGGATTTTAATCCATGACGGCGTAGTGTGTTACTAATGGTTTTCTTTGAGACTGTGGTCCCAGCTCTCTTCAGGTCATTGACCAGGTCCTGCCGTGTAGTTCTGTCTGATCCCTCACCTTCCTCATGATCATTGATGCCCCACGAGGTGAGATCTTGCATGGAGCCCCAGACAGAGGGTGATTGACCGTCATCTTGAACTTCTTCCATTTTCTAATAATTGCGCCAACAGTTGTTGCCTTCTCACCAAGCTGCTTGCCTATTGTCCTGTAGCCCATCCCAGCCTAGCCTTGTGCAGGTCTACAATTGTATCCCTGATGTCCTTACACAGCTTTCTGGTCTTGGCCAATGTGGAGAGGTTGGAGTCTGTTTGATTGAGTGTGTGGACAGGTGTCTTTTATACAGGTAACGAGTTCAAACAGGTGCAGTTAATACAGGTAATGAGTGGAGAACAGGAGGGCTTCTTAAAGAAAAACTAACATGTCTGTGAGAGCCAGAATTCTTACTGGTTGGTAGGTGATCAAATACTTATGTCATGCAATAAAATGCAAATTAATTACTTAAAAATCATACATGTGATTTTCTGGATTTTTGTTTTAGATTCCGTCTCTCACAGTTGAAGTGTACCTATGATAAAAATGACAGACCTCTACATGCTTTGTAAGTAGGAAAACCTGCAAAATCGGCAGTGTATCAAATACTTGTTCTCCCCACTGTATATACAGTGTGGGAAAAAAGTATTTAGTCAGCCACCAATTGTGCAAGTTCTCCCACTTAAAAAGATGAGAGAGGCCTGTAATGTTCATCATAGGTACACGTCAACTATGACAGACAAAATGAGGAAAAAAATTCCAGAAAATCACATTGTAGGATTTTTTATGAATTTATTTGCAAATTATGGTGGAAAATAAGTATTTGGTCAATAACAAAAGTTTCTCAATACCTTGTTATATACCCTTTGTTGGCAATGACACAGGTCAAACGTTTTCTGTAAGTCTTCACAAGGTTTTCACACACTGTTGCTGGTATTTTGGCCCATTCCTCCATGCAGATCTCCTCTAGAGCAGTGATGTTTTGGGGCTGTCGCTGGGCAACACGGACTTTCAACTCCCTCCAAAGATTTTCTATGGGGTTGAGATCTGGAGACTGGCTAGGCCACTCCAGGACCTTGAAATGCTTCTTACGAAGCCACTCCTTCGTTGCCCGGGCGGTGTGTTTGGGATCATTGTCATGCTGAAAGACCCAGCCACGTTTCATCTTCAATGCCCTTGCTGATGGAAGGAGGTTTTCACTCAAAATCTCACGATACATGGCCCCATTCGTTCTTTCCTTTACACGGATCAGTCGTCCTGGTCCTTTTGCAGAAAAACAGCCCCAAAGCATGATGTTTCCACCCCCATGCTTCACAGTAGGTATGGTGTTCTTTGGATGCAACTCAGCATTCTTTGTCCTCCAAACACGACGAGTTGAGTTTTTACCAAAAAGTTATATTTTGGTTTCATCTGACCATATGACATTCTCCCAATCCTCTTCTGGATCATCCAAATGCACTCTAGCAAACTTCAGACGGGCCTGGACATGTACTGGCTTAAGCAGGGGGACACGTCTGGCACTGCAGTATTTGAGTCCCTGGCGGCGTAGTGTGTTACTGATGGTAGGCTTTGTTACTTTGGTCCCAGCTCTCTGCAGGTCATTCACTAGGTCCCCCCGTGTGGTTCTGGGATTTTTTGCTCACCGTTCTTGTGATCATTTTGACCCCACGGGGTGAGATCTTGCGTGGAGCCCCAGATCGAGGGAGATTATCAGTGGTCTTGTATGTCTTCCATTTCCTAATAATTGCTCCCACAGTTGATTTCTTCAAACCAAGCTGCTTACCTATTGCAGATTCAGTCTTCCCAGCCTGGTGCAGGTCTACAATTTTGTTTCTGGTGTCCTTTGACAGCTCTTTGGTCTTGGCCATAGTGGAGTTTGGAGTGTGACTGTTTGAGGTTGTGGACAGGTGTCTTTTATACTGATAACAAGTTCAAACAGGTGCCATTAATACAGGTAACGAGTGGAGGACAGAGGAGCCTCTTAAAGAAGAAGTTACAGGTCTGTGAGAGCCAGAAATCTTGCTTGTTTGTAGGTGACCAAATACTTATTTTCCACCATAATTTGCAAATAAATTCATTACAAATCCTACAATGTGATTTTCTGGATTTTTTCTCTATTTGTCTGTCATAGTTGACGTGTACCTATGATGAAAATTACAGGCCTCTCTCATCTTTTTAAGTGGGAGAACTTGCACAATTGGTGGCTGACTAAATACTTTTTTCCCCCACTGTATGTATATATATATATATATATATATATATATATATATATATATATATATATATATATATATATAATATATTTGCGATAAAAAAACATGGGTGATTGGAAGTGATGCAGACAATTACATTGATGGAAGTTACAATCTATCTGCAATATTAAAGCTGATCTTTAAAAAAAAAAAAGTTACGTCAGACCAACAGAGTACTCACATGGATTGCAGAGAGACCTACTTCATGTAATTAAACAGATCTGACTCATTAAGCACTGTAAGAGGTGAATAATTAGAAGGCTAATCAAGAGTTCTCTAGTCATGGCACTGGAGAGGAACAGAAACAAGATGGCACTGACAGACATAGTCACCCTGTTCCTAGCTCCTAGCCAACTTTCCAGTATTTATTTTTGTGAGTGTGTGTTATTTGTATTACATTATTTGCTCAGAGTGTTTCTTGCATTATTACCTTCAGCCGAGATATTACATGAGATATTAGATAGGCGGTCACTCACCAGCATTTCAACCAGAAATTGAACTTTCCTGAATTGGATCCTTTATTTGTACCCCCCGAGGCAATTACACTCATCACATGGGCTGCTCCAAGAGGCGGTCGACGGAGAAGAGGAATACGGAGTGGGCTTTTAGTCTGACTCAGGAGGCATGCATACAGTGCATTCGGAAAGTATTCAGACCCCTTGACCTTTTCCACATTTTGTTACGTTACAGCCTTGTACTAAAATTGATTAAATGGTTTTGTTCCCTCAATCTACACACAATACCCCATAATGACAAAGAAAAAACAGGTTTTTAGAAATGTTTGCTAATTTTTAAAAAATAAACTGAAATATCACATTTACATAAGTGTTCTGACCCTTTACTCAATACTTTGTTGAAGCACCTTTGGCAGCGATAACAGCCTTGAGTCTTCTTTGGTATGACGTTACAAGCTTGGCACACCTGTATTTGGGGAGTTTCTCCCATTCTTCTCTGCAGATCCTCTCAAGCTCTGTCAGGTTGGATGGAGAGCGTCGCTGCACAGCTATTTTCAGGTCTCTCCAGAGATGTTCGATCAGGTTCAAGTCCGGGTTCTGACTGAGCCACTCAAGGACATTCAGAGACTTGTCCCGAAGTCACTCCTCTGTTGTCTTGGCTGTGTGCTTAGGGTTGTTGTCCTGTTGGAAGGTGAACCTTCGCCCCAGTCTGAGGTTCTGAGCGCTCTGGAACAAGTTTTCATCAAGGATCTCTCTGTACTTTGCTACGTTCATCTTTCCCTCGATCCTGACTAGACTCCCAGTCCCTGCAGCTGAAAAACATCCCCACAGCATGATGCTGCCACCGTAGGGATGGTATTGGCCAGGTGATGAGAGGTGCCTAGTTTCTCATGGTCAGAGAGTCCTTTAGGTGCCTTTTGGCAAACTCCAAGCGGGCTGTCATGTGCCCTCCAAGTGCCTTTTACTGAGGAGTGGCTTCCGTCTGGCCACTCTAGCATAAAGTCCTGATTCATGGAGTGCTGGAAGGTTCTTCCATCTCCACAGAGGAACTCTGGAGCTCTGTCAGAGTGACCATTTGGGTTCTTGGTCACCTCCCTGCCCAATGCCCTTCTCCCCTGATTGCTCAGTTTGGCCTGGGCAGCCAGCTCTAGGAACAGTCTTGGTGGTTCCAAACTTCTTCCATTTAAGAATGATGGAGGCCACTGTGTTCTTGGGGACCTTCAATGTTGCAGACATTTTTTGGTACCCTTCCCCAGGTCTGTGCCTCGACACAATCCTGTCTCGGCGCTCTACGGATAATTCCTTTGACCTCATGGCTTGCTTGGTCTTTGCTCTGACATACACTGTCAACTGTGGGACCTTATATAGAGCGTTATAAATGTATCCATTCATTTCCAGCTGGTCTTCTTATCTCCTCCTTTTCTAAAATCTCTGCCATTGCTACTCCCCCTTCCGGGACAGCTACAAGGCCCTCCCCCGCCCTCCTTTCGGCAAATCAGATCACGCATCCATTCTGCTCTTCCCCTCCTATAGGCAGAAACTTAAACAGGAAGTACCCGTGGTAAGGACTGTTCAACGTTGGTCTGACCAATCGGAATCTATGCTTCAAGATTGTTTTGATCATGCGGACTGGGACATGTCCAGGTTGCCTCTGAGAATTGCATTGACGTTTACACATCAGGTAGTGCATAGAGGATGTTGTTCCCACTTTGAAAATTAGAACTTATCCAAACCAAAAACTGTGGATAGATGACAGCATTCACGCAAAACTGAAAGCGTGAACCACCGCATTTAACCAGAGCAAGGTGACTGGGAACATGGACGAGTACAAACAGTCCAGCTATGCCCTCTGTAAGGCAATCAAACAGGCAAAATGTCAGCATAGAGACAAAGTGGAGTCGCAATTCAACGGCTCAGACATGAGACGTATGTGGCAGGGACTCCAGACAATCACAGATATAAAGAGAAAACCAGCCACGTCGCGGACACCGATGCCTTGCTCCCAGACAAGCTAAACACCTTCGACCGCTTCGAGGAAAACACAGTGCCACCGCCATGGGCCACCGCCGCTCATGAGAACTGTGAGCTCTCATTCTCCATGGCCTACGTGAGTAAGACATTTAAACGTGTTAACCCTCGCAAGGCTGCTGGCCCTGATGGCATCCCAAGCCGCGTCCTCAGAGCATGTGCAGACCAGCTGGCTGGAGTTTTTAAGGACATATTCAATCTCTCCCAATCCCAGTCTGTTGTCCACACTTGCTTCAAGATGCCCACCATTGTTCCTGTACCCAAGAAAGTGAAGGTAACTGAACTAAAAGACTATCGCCCTGTAGCACTCACTTCTGTCATCATGAAGTGCTTTGAGAGGCTAGTTAAGGATCATATCACCTCCACCTTACCCGAAACCCTAGACCATTACAATTTGCATACCGCATCAACAGATCCATGGATGACGCAATCGCCATGGCACAGCACACTGCCCTATCCCATCTAGAAAAGAGGAATACCTATGTAAGAATGCTGTTCATCGACTACAGATCTGCCTTCAACACCATAGTGCCCTACAAGCTCATCACTAAGCTCGAGGCCCTGGGTCTGAACCCTGCCCTGTGCAACTGGGTCCTGGACTTCCTGACGGGCCAACCCCAGATGGTGAAGGTAGGCAACAACACCTCCGCTACGCTGATCCTCAACATTGGGGCCCCACAAGGGTGCGTGCTCAGCCCCTCCTGTACTCCCTGTTTACCCATGACTGTGTGGCCACGCTCGTCTCCAACTCAATCATCAAGTTTGCAGAAGACACAACAGTGATAGGCCTGATTACCAACAAGAACGAGACAGCCAACAGGGAGGAGGTGAGGGCCCTGGCGGAGTGGTGCCAGGAAAATAACCTCTCCCTCAAAGTCAACAAAACGAAGGAGCTGATTGTGGACTTCAGGAGACAGCAGAGGGAGCACGCCCATATCCACATTGACGTGGCCGCAGTGGAGAGGGTGAAAAGCTTTAAGTTACTCGCCGTGCACGTCACTGACAACCTGAAATGGTCCATCCACACAGACAGTGTGGTGAAGAAGGGGCAGCATCGCTTCTTCCACCTCAGGAGGCTGAAGAAATGTGTCTTGGCACATAAAACCCTCACAAACTTCTACAGATGCACCATTGAGAGCATCCTGTCGGGCTGTATCTGCCCTTCAGGACATCTACAGCACCCGATGTCACAGGAAAGCCAAGAAGATCATCAAGGACCTCAGCCACCCAAGCCACGGCCTGTTCACCCAACTACCATCTAGAAGGCGGAGACAGTACAGGTGCATCAAAGCTGGGACCGAGAGTCTGAAAAACAGCTTTTATCTTCAGGCCATCAGACTGTTAAGTAGTCACCACTAGCCAGCCTCCGCCCAGTACCCTGCCCTGAACTTCATCACTGTTACTAGCCGGCTTCCACCCGGTACTCTACCCTGCACCTTATAGACAGCTGCCCTATGTACACAGTCATTGAACACTGGTCACTTTAATAATGTTTACATACTGTTTCACCCACTTTATATGTACATACTGTATTCTAATCAAGGCTCATCATATATAACTACTGATGTACATACCGTTTCTAATTCATATACTGTCCATAATGTCTATACACACCATCATATACATATACTCAGTACTTTGTTGAAGCACCTTTGGCAGTGATTACAGCCTCGAGTCTTCTTGAGTGTGACGCTACAAGCTTGGCACACCTGTATTTGGGGAGTTTCTCCCATTTTTCTCTGCAGATCTTCTCAAGCTCTGTCAGGTTAGATGGGGAGCGTCGCTGCACAACTATTTTCAGGTCTCTCCAAAGATGTTAGATCGGGTTCAAGTCCGGGCTCTGGCTCGGCCACTCAAGGACATTCAGAGACTTGTCCCGAAGCCACTCCTGCTTTGTCTTGGCTGTGTGCTTAGGGTCGTTGTCCTGTTGGAAGGTGAATCTTCGCCCCAGTCTGAGGTCCTGAGCACTCTGGAGCAGGTTTTCATCAACGATCTCTCTGTACTTTGCTCTGTTTAACTTTCACCTCAAACCTGACTAGTCTACCAGTCCCTGCCGCTGAAAAGCATCCCCACAGCATGATGCTGCCACCACCATGCTTCACCGTAGGGATAGTGCCAGGTTTCCTCCAGACGTGACGCTTGGCATTAGGCCAAAAAGTTCAATCTTGGTTTCATCAGCAGAGAATCTTGTTTGAGAGTCTTTAGGTGCCTTTTGGCAAACTCCAAGCGGGCTGTCATGTGCCTTTTACTGAGGTGTGGCTTCCGTCTGGCCACTCTACCATAAAGCCCTGATTGGTGGTTCTACAGAGATGGTTGTCCTTCTGCAAGGTTCTCCCATCTCCACAAAGGAACTCTGGAGCTCTGTCAGAGTGACCATTGGGTTCTTGGTCACCTCCCTGACCAAGTCCCTTCTCTCCCAATTGCTCAGTTTGGACGCGCGACCAGCTCTAGGAAGACACTTGGTGGTTCCAAACTTCTTGATGGAGACCACTGTGTTCTTGGGGACCTTCAATGCTGCAGACATTTTTCGGTACCCTTCCCCAGATCTGTGCCTCGACACAATCCTGTCTCGGAGCTCTACGGACAATTCCTTCGACCTCATGGCTTGGTTTTTGCTCTGACATGCAATACCAACTGTGGGACGTTATATAGACAGGTGTGTGCCTTTCCAAATGTGTAGATTGATGAGGAATTTTTTTTATTGAATCAATTTTAGAATAAGGCTGTAATGTAATAAAATGTGGAAAAAGTCAAGGGGTCTGAATACTTTCCGAATGAAAGGCACAGTGCCTTCAGAAAGTATTCACACCCCACACGAACAAGGGAAATCGAGCGCATACTCTTTTCCATGGGTGTTTGCTTTGTCTTAACAAATATGTGAGAGTCCCATTTTAAATTTCACATCATATACAGTGCATTCGGAAAGTATTCAGACCCCTTCCCTTTTTCCACGTTACATTACAGCCTTATTCTAAAATTGATTCAATTATATTTTCTCCTCATCGATCTACACACACAACCCCATAATGACGAAGCGAAAACAGGTTTATACCTTATTTACATAAGTATTCAGACCCTTTGCTATGAGACTCGAAATTGAGCTCAGGTGCATCCTTTTTTCCATTGATAATCCTGAGATGTTTCTATAACTTAATTGGAGTCCACCTGTAGTAAATTCAATTGATAGTATTAAATTGAGATTTTTTTGTCACTGGCCTACACACAATACCCCATAATGTCAGTGGTATTATGTTTTTTAAAATGTTTAAAATGTAAAGCTGAAATGTCTTCAGTCAATAAGTATTCAACCCCATTGTTATGGCAAGCCTAAATAAGTTCAGTAGTAATTGATTAACAAGTCACATAATACGTTGAATGGACTCTAATAGTGTTTAACATGACGTTTGAATGACTACCTCATCTCTGTACCCCACACATACAATTATCTGTAAGGTCCCTCAGTCAAGCAGTGAATTTCAAACAGATTCAACCACAAAGACCTGGGAGGTTTACCAATGCCTCGCAGAGAAGGGCACCTATTGGTAGATGGGTAAAAATAATAAACGCAGACTTTGAATGTCCCATTGAGCATGGTGAAGTTATTAATTACACCCAGTCACTACAAAGATACAGGCATCCTCCCTAACTCAGTTGCCCGAGAGGAAGGAAACCGCTCAGAGACTTCACCATGAAGCCAATGGTGACTTTAAAACAGTTAGTTTGATGGCTGTGAAAGGAGAAAACTGAGGATGGATCAACAACATTGTAGTTACTCCACAATACTAACCTAATTGACATAGTGAAAAAAAGGAAGCCTCTACAGAATATAACTATTCTAAAACATGCATCCTGTTTGCAACAAGGCACTAAAGTAATACTGCAAAAAATGTGGCAAAGCAATAAACTTTTTGTCCTGAATACAAAGTGATATGTTTGGGGCAAATCCAATACAACACATTACTGAGTACCACTCTCCATATTTTCAAGCACAGTGGTGGCTGCAACATGTTATGGGTATGCTTGTTATCGTTAAGGACTGGGGAGTTTTTCAGGATAAAAAAGAAACAGAATGGAGCAAAGCACAGGCAAAATCTTAGAGATAAACCTGGTTCAGTCTGCTTTCCACCAGACACTGGGAGATGAATTCACATTTCAGCAGGACAATAACCTAAAACACAAGGCCATATATACACTGGAGTTGCTCACCAAGAAAACTGAATATTCCTGAGTGTCCGAGTTACAGTTTGGACTTAAATCTACATGAAAATCTGAAAATGTTTGTATTTCCTTTATTTTTAGGATTTGTGTGTATTGTTTTGTATTGTTAGGTATTACTGCACTGTTGGAGCTAGGAACATAGGAATTTCGCTGCACCTGTGATAACATTTGCAAAATATGTGTACTCGACCAATACAAAAAAAGTAATGTTATTACAACTATAAAGTTGTTGCAATAACACCTAGTTTTCTCCAAAGGTCATTCATCTACATCTGTTATTATGTTGAGAATAGAACAGAGAGAGCAGCAGAACGTGTGTGTGCGCGTGCACTTATGACTATCCTTGTGGGTACTGGATTTCCCCAAAAGTCCCAATAAGGATAGTAAAACAAAGGAAATCTCCTTTGTGGGGACATTTCCCAGGTCTCCACAAGGACAAAGGCTATTTAGGAGTTAGGTTTAGGGTTACAATTAGGGGGAGGATTTGGGTCAGGGAAAATAGGATTTTGAATGGATATCAATTTTAGGTCTACACAAGGATAGTTAAAAGTGTGTGTGTGAGTGAGTGAGTGAGTGAGTGAGTGAGTGAGTGAGTGAGTGAGTGAGTGAGTGAGTGAGTGAGTAGAGCAGAACAGGACATGGAGTGTCCCAGTAAGACCAACCCATAGGTGAGGCTCCTCTGCAATGTTGACTTTATCACCATGGTTCCTCTGGCACAATGATGGCCAGGACTGGAATGTTGGGAGTGAAGATGTTGAATGAATGACACTTCTTCCTCCCTGCTCTTTCTCTCTACACATACTCACACACTGCACCGGCATAAAGCTCCTCTTCAATGATTACAGTGTCTTGGGCTAGTAGTTTCCCATTTTGTGGTTATTTGCATTGATATGCGGGTGCTCGAGTTTTTCTTCGATATGTCGTGTGTGTGTGTGTCAATTTAAAAACAGAAATACATCTGGTGTGGTTTATGTGTTGTTGATGTTTGCTGGTTTACGTACTTCTGACGTCAGAGATGACTGGGACCGATGCGCCCCGAAGAAGAGAGCGAGAGAGAATTGCTGGCTCTATCAGATTCACACACAGAAGCTTTGAAATAGCCGCAGTTATTTTCAGTGCTCAATCTAACTAAACCTAATGCCATTGACAAGGCTGAAGACTGATGTTATCATAGCATATTGTACAGCCTAGTAGCCTATAGCAGACGGTTGTTCTTCAAGGCAGTCTGCATTTAATTACCTATAACGAATGAACGCAGCGGGAAGGTCAGGAATAGCCTACATTGCAACTCACCGCAGCGCGGTAAGTCAACTTAATACCGTAACCGTCCACACACAGGTAGCCTATAGGATTTTTATGTATTTGCATTTAGTGGCGACCTTATGTTTGTATCGGCTGAACAAGCCTAGCAGCCTATACTGTAGGCTGTTAAAATGATAGTGTACCTTTATTTGTGTATCAACACTGCGCTTGCCTACCTCGCCAATGCATTGAAACGCCATGGCTTCGTTGCGGGTTTCATTGTCGGTAACAAATAACATTCACCATATATCTTCGTTGCGGGTTTCTTTGTCGGTAACAAATAACATTCACCATATAGCTTTGACAGCCTGTCACATTCTGGATGAGGAAGAAAGGGTTGACACAGGCGCTGTCCTGTGTTGGCATGAACACTGTGCCATAAAGGTCCAGACCCCTTGGCAGAGTGGCACACTCAGATAGCCTACAGGGAGGCCAGCTATTTTGTCCCCAAAATATAGTCACTTATCTCAATTATTTAGTGTTCCAAAAATAGTAGCTTGGGTTCTGCAGTTGTTGTTTGTCAGCTTTGTAATACCAGTCCAGGGTCACCGATTTTCTTCTGCCATATCCTACTTAAATAATAATAAGAAAAACAATAACAATAATTATTAAATATTAGTTATAAATAATTATTAATAATGATATAATGCAGTTATTATACACTGAACAAAAAATATAAACGCAACATGTAAAGTGTTGGTCCCATGTTTCATGAGCTGAAGTAAAAGATCCCAGAAATATTCCATAAGCACAAAAAGCTTATTTCTCTCAAATGAGGTGCACACATTTGTTTACATCCCTGTTAGTGAGCATTTCTCCTTTGCCAAGATACTCCATCCACCTGACAGGTGTGGCATATCAAGAAGCTGATTAAACAGCAAGATCATTACACAGGTGCACCTTGTGCTGGGGAAAATAAAAGGCCTCTCTAAAATGTGCAGTTTTGTCACACAGCATAATGCCACAGATGTCTCAAGTTTTGAGGGAGCGTGCGATTGGCATGCTGATTGCAGGAATGTCCACCAGAGCTGTTGCCAGATAATTGAATGTTCATTTCTCTAACATAAGCCGCCTCCAACGTCGTTTTAGAGAATTTGGCAGTAAGTCCATCCGTCCTCAGAACCGCAAACCACGTGTATGGTGTCGTGTGGGCAAGCGGTTTGCTGATGTCAATGTTGTGAACAGAGTGCCCCATGGTGGCGGTGGGGTTATGGTATGGGCAAGCATAAGCTACGGAAAACAAACACAATTGCATTTTATCGATGGCAATTTCAGTGCACAGAGATACCGTGACGAGATCCTGAGGCCCATTGTCATGCCATTCATCCACCGCCATCACCTCATGTTTCAGCAAGATAATGCACGGCCCCAGTTTGAAGGATATGTTCACAATTCCTGGAAGCTGAAGATGTCCCAGTTCTTCCATGGCCTGCATACTCAGCAGACATGTCACCCATTGAGCATGTTTGGGATCCTCTGGATCAATTCAATTGACTGATTTCCTTAAATGAAAAATCTTTGAAATTGTTGCATGTTGCATTTATATTTTTGTTCAGTATAGATTTGCTGACATTGTGGAGAGTGGTTGAAGTGTCTATTGGAAATATAGACCTTGACCCTTCATAGTACAGTGTGTCACAGTTGTGCTGACAGGGTAATCAATACACACTACTGGAACAGTTATACAACACCCTGCCTGCCATATTGCTGGTTGGAATGTGTCCTCACGTTGAGGTAGCCTTGCCCTAGGCAGGGCAGGGTTAGGGTGCAGTAGTCAGAAATGTCCTTTATTCCCTTGTCCATTTAATCTGAACTGATCTGAGAATGTGAAAGCAAAAAGGTGGATACTCACACACAGACAGACACACCTGAATAGTCACCTTTTAGGAATGTTCTTGGAAACAGTTTGGTCATGTCTCTGTGGTTCTTGGCACCAGAGCAGTGATTCCCGTAAGAGGAACATTACGTCTATCTGGAGGAAGTATTGTATAATCAGACAGGTGCGTGCGTGTGTGCATGCGTGTGTGTGCGTTCCTAAACCCTTTCTATGGTGGTTGGAATGGTTCCTATGTGTGTGAATATTATCAACTCTACCTGTCTTTCTCCCCTATCTTCCTTTCTCTCTCTTCCCACCCCCCTTCCTCCCTCTCTCCCCCTCAACCCCCACTTTCTCTCTCTCTCACAGGGCTGGAACGCAGACTGCACCATGAGTTCCAGTTCACTAGCAGAAGACTGATCTAAGATCAGAATCTAAAGCCAAATTCATCATACAGCGGTAGAGCTCTCCCGTAGGCACAGATCTAGGATCAGTTCACCCTCCCCACTATCCAGACTTTCACCATTAGGGGGTAAAATGCTAAACTGATCTTATATCAGCGTATAGGGCAAACTTCATCCCAATCCCCAGCAGCCATGGCAGGGTTCAAGAGGGGTCACGATGGGAAGATAGCCGGGCTCTACGACCTGGACAAGACGTTGGGACGAGGACACTTTGCCGTGGTCAAACTAGCACGCCACGTCTTCACGGGAGAAAAGGTAGCTTGTCTGTCTACCTGGTCTTTCCTGTGGGAAGATACTGCAATTCTGGGGGTCCGGAGGGAATACTACAGTTTTTTTTATTTTTCACCTGGCAGTTAATTGATTGATTAATGTAAAGTAATTGATTGGCAAGCAATCCTGTAATTATTATTCCATATCAAGGTGACACTTAAGTTCAGACTGGACCTTGTAGTCATAGGCTATCTGTTCTAGGAGAATTATGAGGATGATGATGATTCTGATGAAGAACATGATGAAGCCACTGCTGCTGATGACAGCGATGATGATGATGATGACCATGATAATAATAATAATTACCACTCCAGGTAGCCGTGAAGGTGATCGATAAGTCCAGGCTGGACCCAGTGGCCAGAGCTCACCTGTTCCAGGAGGTCAGGTGTATGAAGCTGGTGCAACACCCCAACGTGGTGCGTCTGTATGAGGTCATCGACACGCAGACCAAGCTCTACCTAATCCTGGAGCTGGGTGATGGAGGGGACATGTACGACTGCATCATGAAGCACGACGGAGGACTCACAGAGGAGGTGTGTGGTGTGTGGTGGGTGGAGGAGTGTGTGTGTTTGGTGGTGAGGGGAGGGGTGTGTGTGTGTGTGCTCACATGTTTGTGTGCTTGCCTGTTTCCGTGCCTGCTATCATTCATTTGTGTGTCATCAAAAAGGACTACAGCAGCATTGTAAACACCCTACCCATAAAAACATAATATAATGATCATCATCACTAAAGCATATATTCTATCCTCCCTCCAGGTGGCGAAGCGTTACTTTGCCCAGATCGTCCATGCCATCTCCTACTGCCACCAGCTCCACGTGGTGCACCGTGACCTGAAGCCAGAGAACGTGGTGTTCTTTGAGAAGCAGGGCCTGGTCAAGCTCACTGACTTTGGCTTCAGCAACAAGTTCCAGCCAGGGGAGAACCTGGCCACATCCTGTGGCTCTCTGGCCTACTCTGCTCCAGAGATACTGCTGGGAGATGAATATGACGCGCCTGCTGTGGGTGAGTGTCTTTTGGGGGAACTGTGTTTGTGTTGGGGGTAGGGGGAGGGAGGGTGTGTGTAGGAGTATGTACGTGTGACAGGACTGATTTCAGACTGGCTTATTGTGATTTATCAACAGTGGCAGGTTGATATTGCAATCTTTACTTCAGATAGATTTGAGACAGACTGCCTTTTCTGTGTGGTGCTGTGATCTCTCTCTCTCTCTCTCTCTCTCTCTCTCTCTCTCTCTCTCTCTCTCTCTCTCTCTCTCTCTCTCTCTCGCTCTCGCTCTCGCTCTCGCTCTCTCGCTCTCTCGCTCTCTCGCTCTCTCTCTCGCTCTTTCTCTCTCTCTCGCTCTTTCTCTGTCTTTCTTTGTGTGTATGTGTGTATGTGTGCAAGTGTGTGTGTGTTGTACTCTCCAGAATCCATAGTCCAGTGTGTGTTCTTCCTAGTGGGAACAGTGCATACAGTCCTCCATCTGTCCCAGGTGAACTGCTAGATCCTCTAACAAACCAGGCTAATAATGACCCTTACATACAGTTGGCTTTTGGGTCAATTCCATTTCAAAGTCAATACAGTTAGGAAGTATACTGAAATTCCAATACAATTTTTTTTCTAATTGAAAATGTGGAATTGGAATTTCAGTTTTCTTCCTGCATTGACTGAATTGGTCCCAATAGAATGGACCCCAACCCTGCTTGGCAGACAAACTGGGACACTTTCACAGCTATCAGACTACTAACGACAGAGGTGTTGTATAGGGTGAACGCACCAATTGGTGAGTCGTTCTGGATAAGAGCGTCTGCTAAATGACGTAAATGTGCCCTTGAGCAAGGCACTTAACCCTAATTGCTCCTGTAAGTCGCTCTGGTTAAGAGCGTCTGCTAAATGACTAAAATGTAAATGTAAAATGTGTTGCAGAGGTTAGCGCCTTAGCTGGTTATAGTATTAAGAAATTAAGGTTAAGATCACTTTATTGGTCAATTGCACACAAGGTCCAACCTACATTTTAGTTTTGCTTTTAACTCAACCCCTCCGAAAGACACACATACATAAACATGCAGGGGTTGGAACAGAACCATACTTTTTTTCGTTCCATTCCGCTGTTCCGACCAGCAAAATACAGTTCTGAACCGGTTCGAAACCAAAAACAAGGAACAGTTTATATCGTTCCTTTCTGTTCCTTTTTATACCTCTGAAATATATTTTTTTTACATTTATCTTGACATTAAATAACTACACCAATCAGTGCGGATAGAGCAGCTTGCTATGGAGCGGGCAGCTATTTACATGCATTGGACAGACAAGTGTAGTTTTTGTTTTGTTCCCTGAACCAGTTCCAACCCCTGATCCATATACAGTTTTTTGAGAGGTGCGGGGAGGCTAAGTGCCTTGCTCAAGGGAACAATGGCAGGCAATGGCATCTAGGAGTTGATACCAGCAACCCTCCGGTTGCCAGCTCACTTCCCACCAGACTTTTCCCGTCGGACCCGGGATTCGAAACTGTCCAACCCTCTGGTTGCTCACACGCCTCTCTAACCGCTAGGCTACCATCCGCCCTATATCTCACTCTGTAGCTATTATCTTCTGAATGGAGAAGAGGTAGATAACAACTCCCAAATCTAATATCAATACTACACCATAATGTGTTTCTCCTAGCACGTCTGGTGTAGCGACACCTCACAGGGGGACTAAATGAAAAAGTAATGGAAATAAAAATGAAAAAGAAGAGGGAAAAGAAGAGGGGGAGGGGGAAGAGACTGAAAGGGGGAGAAAGAGAGTGAGAGAGACAAGGGGAATCAGTATTCATCCCCTACACCCAGAGGCCAAGGCTTCAGACCCAGAAAGGAAGAAAGAGAGGGAGCATTTTACATTTTTCTGACTGAGTGGAGACGTAGGGCCAATTTTCTCCTCTCTTTTCTATCTTGCGCTCTATTTTATCCTTCTCTTTTGTGCTGAGCAGATGATCCGATTTGTGTTTATAGTTGCTGACGCCTCTTGTTGTGTGTGTGTGTGTGGGGTATGGGTGTGTGTTTATGTGTGTGTGTGTGTGTGCTGTTGATATCACTCACCAATGCTGTGATTGCTGAATGTAGCCCATCTGGCCGAGGGTGAGTGATGCCAAAGGAAATGGTAGGGGCACTGATTGTTATGCAGAGAGGGTTGTATCTTAACACCAGGCCTGTAATAGAGGATGCAGAGGGTGTTACATCACACAGCTGTCTCACTAATAGCAGATCTACAGCTTATAAGAGAGACACTGTGACAAGCTCTCTTTAAATATGGATCCAAGAAACTCTCAGCCAGCTGGTTTATAAATAAAGTTATCCAGGAAGTTGTTTGCCCTATGACAAGATAATGAGGGATTGGGTTCACGGTTGCAACAATACCTGGTGACGTGAAAACAGGCGATAGCAATGTTTGTTGTCCTCTCTTACTGCAGTGTGTGTGTATGTGTGTGTGTGTGTGTGGAGATAGTTGTTCTGTTAATGGTCGTTCTGATTAAGAGAACTGTTCCATATACTGTAAGAAGATGTGTGTTAGAGGCATTGAAGGATGAACATAAACCCACTTTTTGTGTGTGTGTGTGTGTGTGTGTGTGCCTGCATGTGTGTTGTTCTTATGTGTGCGGGCGTGTATCCATGCATGGGTCCATGCATGAGCGGAACGTTAATGTGTGTGTGTCTCTGTGTGTGTGTGTGGTCAGGCAGATGACCTAGGCCAGTGTGTGTATTTATGGAAGTGTCCTGGTCAGATGATTCACGCTTCTTCTGAATGGGAGCAGGTTGTTCTTATGTAGGTCAGTGAAATTATCATGAAGCGGAAAAAACATACAATACCATGTCTCTCTCTCTTTTCTCTCTCTGCCTTTCTTACTCTCACTCGTTCTTTCCCGCTCTCTTTCTGTTTCTCTGTTTTTCATTCTCTGTTTCACAAGTGAAATGATCTACTGTAGCTATACACCTTTCACCAGGTATATGAAGGACCAATAAGAGGGGCTAATCTCTCTCTCTCTCTCTCTCTCTCTCTCTCTCTCTCTCTCTCTCTCTCTCTCTCTCTCTCTCTCTCCTCTCTCTCTCTCTCTCTCTCTCTCTCTCTCTCTCTCTCTCTCTCTCTCTCTCTCTCTCTCTCTCTCTCTCTCTCTCTCTCTCTCTCTCTCTCTCTCTCTCTCTCTCTCTCTCTCTCTCTCTCTCTCTCTCTCTCTCTCTCTCTCTCTCTCTCTCTCTGTAGATATCTGGAGTCTGGGGTGATTCTGTTCATGTTGGTGTGTGGCCATCCACCCTTTCAGGAGGCCAATGACAGTGAGACCCTCACCATGATCATGGACTGTAAATACACAGTACCATCACACATCTCCTCAGCCTGCAGAGAGTGAGTCACACATGCACATACAGACGCACTCCATTTGAAAGTACTCTGTAGCTGCTGCATATTTCATGCCTATAGATGTGTGAAGAGCAAGAGTGGAGAGGAGAGCAGAGGGGACGAGAGGAGAGAGGGATCGTGGAGAGAGAGGCATAGTGTAAAAAGACAGTATCTCTCCTCTCCTGGTCACGCCTCTGCAGTAGTATCCCAGTCCCAGTCCCAGCCCCAGCCCCAGCCCCAGCCCCAATGCTGTGTTAAGTTGAGTGTATCTCTGATGCTTCCATTAAAACATCAGGCTAATCTATTTTTAACATTGTTCTGCTGCTGCTGCTGCTGCTGCTGTATTGAACCTCAGCTCTCTGCAGTGTGTGTGTATGTGTGTGTGTGTGTGTGTGTGTGTGTGTGTGTGTGTGTGTGTTCAGATGGTTTCTGACTAGGCTAGCCCCCATTATACATATCACACCATCACCATGGAGGCTAGCCTAGCCTTATCAGGGAAGTCATATTCGAGATGCAAAGCCTCTATTTATTAAAGTGGAACTGACAGCTTTTTAGCAACATGAAATCTTACTCAAATCCCCACGAAGAATATGACACCTTTTAAAAAATATATTTTTCGGACAAGTGAGCACTTAGATATGGTAATTTTCAAGTTTTCATAAATTAATGTTTGGGAATGATTTATAGTAAGGCATTTGTGAAAATTCATAGCAATATAGAGTGGGAAAGCAGCCGTGCGTTTGGACAATTAATAGACACTGCAGTAAATAAAACTTAATAAAAACAATTGTCTTGTCCAGGACCGGAGTCTACGCAGACCGGTGCGCCACAGCCAATCAGAGCTACAGTAGGCCTATATGCAAATAAGCCATTTGCCACTCTGGCCATCATTCACTTTGAACTGGACTGTGTGTTTACAGGCAGTAGCAACAGCGCGACTTTAGATCATTAGAACGCATTTGCCAAAAGCCACAAAATACACCTAAATGGATTTCTGCAAATATGTAAATACCACAGGAGTCCTCTTACATTTGGGAACTCACAGTCCTATTCGATCAAACAACCATGTAAAGGTAGGCTATCTCTCCCTCAGTTACCTATGCACATCAACAACACCAAGATCAACAACTAAAACTAGCCAGAGTGAGATGAACTAAAATATAATGAGGGAACATTAGATAAACCCTCTCAAACTGCTTCAGCTAGTTGGTCGTCAAAATTGCACTGATAAACTATGGGGAATTGTAGCCTGCTCGTCCTTCTGCAGCTTGCCTGCCAATGCATGATTGTCCCAACCCACGTTTTGACAACTGAATGGGAACTTGCCTGCCCACCCATTTGATCCATGCCAAATACATTTGATTGACAACTAAGAGATATGCTAAATGTGGATAACAGTCGTTCAAGTTCAGCATAGCTAGCTAGCAAAATGATTCACATTTCTTGCTAGCTAACCTGCATCTCTAGCTGTAGCTACCGAAAAACGATATGAGGGGAAAAAGTCGGTCACTCACCCACTCTCCAATGACATGACATCCTCCCAGCAGCTAGATATCATTAGGCTCCATGTTTTTAGCTTGCTAAATAAATAGCTAGCTACATAAATAGATACGCTAGCCCAGGGGTGTCAAACTCAATCAGTGCACCTATATGATGCTGTATATAGCATTTTAACATATTAAATCAAAAGAAGAGCTAAATAATGTTTGTCCAGCCTTTGCTGCTATGCTTGCAGATGTGCATAATATGGTGCGACCCTAATCAAAAAGTATTTAACTCCAAATAACAAAAACGTAGCAGTAGGTTGTTGTAACATTTAAACTTAAAACATGTTTTTACTTTTTTGCACTGCATGGATCACCGGTGTGGTTGAATGCAACATTGCTGTATGGTGCACTCAAAATGTATTTTAGTTGCCAGCCTAGCCTACTGCTCAAATGTTGCTGTAATAGGCCTACATGTTTCTCCTTTGCATGGTGTTTTGTTGCAGGTTTTGTTATTTGGTTATTCATTGTCAAGCTTTAAAAACCAAAGCCAGACTGCAACATTTTAGTAGCCTAGATAGGACTGTGGCATGTGTCTGTACACTTTCCCTCTGCTGCGCGCTGTAAACGGGACACACGAAAGCAGCTCAAATGAAGTTGAATTCACCGATGTGAGCGCTTCAGGCTGTAATTTCATAAAGTAGATGACTCAAATGTTGACTCATTTATATTCTCTTGTGTTTGACACATGTGCGCTAGCCTATTAGCCACGTTATGACTGACTTGTGATCATTGCCCTTGCTAGTTTGATTGTATTGACATTCCCAGCCTTAGTTACAGTTGTTTGTTTTTGTTCAAAATATTGAGTCATTGAAACTGAAACAGTGCAATGGGTGGAGGCAGCAAACAATGTACCAGGCCAGTTGTGATTTACAACCTGATATCAATATTTTTGGGACTACCAAGGAATGTATTGGTGAAATATATTATTCATGCATTGAACTGCATCCATCTATTCTGCCAACAATGCCTTATTGTACGTCATGGAATTTTGAGTCAAATAGAACCTATTTTTAAAACCTCTTATAAAGTTGGTTTTGAAGCATAAACTGGGAATTTGATATTTTTTACTGATATTATGATTGTCTGTTTGTTTCATATCTGCAAAGTAATTAAAATGCTGTCAGTTCCACTTTAAGCCTTGTATTAAGATTTTATTTAACCTCTATAGTTACTATGGTAACCAAAATGTAATAATTAAATTACCATAATTAATTAACTGTACCTTCATCTCCCTCACTCCTTCTCTCTCCTCTCTCTATCTTTCCATCTCTCCTTCTCTCTCTCTAGTCTGATTGACTGTATGCTGCAGAGAGACCCTAAGAGGCGGGCCACTGTGGAGCTGATCCAGGGCCATGATTGGCTGCAGGGAGTTGATCCCTCCCCTGCCACCAAGCTGACCACGCCCCTGGTGTCATACAGGAGCCTATCAGAGGAGGAGCACAGCAGTATCATTCAACGAATGGCACTAGGTGGCATTGCAGACAGGGACACCGTCACAGAGTAAGACACACACACTTGCACACACTCTCACACACACACACACAATGAACGTACTCTAATTCTATGAAGGCCTCTCCTTCCATTTCTGTTCACACAGTCCTGTCATTAGGTGGTAATGATCATTATTAGTGACTGTCCTGTATCGCTGTCCTCTCGCATCACTTTGCCAGCTGGCGTGACGCTAAATTGCTTCCCCACTGTCGTCATCAGTTTATTTGTCATTAGCAGCCCTCTGAGAGCCTGCTCTGCAGCTGGTGTTGCGTTAAATGGATTCCCTGCCCCTGTATTCTCAGTTGGACTCACAGCAGTCATCGCTGTTTCTGTTCTGCTTGTCGGATTCTGCTTGTGTGTGTGTGTGTGTGATTGGGGAGGATAGCTCGTAGTTATGGTAATCTAGTATGTTAAGTATGTTCTGATGTATGTTCTAAACTTGTCCTCTCTCTCTCTCTCGCTCTCTCTCTCTCTCTTTCTCATTCTCTTTCCCGCTCACTCCCCCTCTCTCTCTAGAGCCTTGGAGTCTGACCAGTATAACCACATCACAGCTACATATTTCCTGCTAGCAGAGAGGATACTGAGGGAGAAACAGGAGAGAGAGCAGAACAACCACACATGGTCCAGCCCCAGCCACAAGGCCCAGTTCAGGTACAGTAAATATGAACACATACACACTCACACACGCATGCACACACTCAGACTAAGGGCAGAATGTTGTGGGCTCTGTTTCTGTCAGTCTGCATTGCACTCAGCCCAAGTGGGGGGGGGGGGGGGGGGTGAGACAGAGAGGGAAAGAGGGAGAGAGGGAGGTAGCTGCCACAGTAAATAAACAAATAAACAAGTGGAGAGAGGGAGAGGAAGGGAGGAGGGAGGGAGAGATGTTAACCAGTGCTTCCTTTCCCAGTGTGCTGTGTGTTAGGGGATGTAAGGACAGAGCAATGAGCTTAAAGGGGACATTCTGTATTTCTTTATTCTTCATTTAACAAACTAAACTAATCAAAAACGAATCAAACAAACTAAACAGAAAAGTTATACCAACCTTCCTCTATGTTGTTAAAACTCTCTGCTCCCTCTCTCTGCTTAACCCTCTCCAGGCAGTCTTGGCCTACCAGAGTGGACGTGCACCAGGACATGGGGGACGGTTTGGGTGGTACCCCCATCTCCCACCCAGGGGGCCCCCAGTCCCCCGCCCGCAGTGCTGAGAGCCTGGTCCACCACGGACCCCGACCCAAAACATCCCTACTGGAACTCAACCACAGACGGTTGGACAATAACACACACCCCACACACACTCTGACCCTCCAGGCTGATGACACACACACTACACACAAAGCACTCCCTTCAACACTCCCTCCTGTCGGTTCATCCAGAGAGCACCAGGACAGGGGCCTCCGGCCTCCAGTCAAGCCCCACTCCATCCCCCTCAGGCTAGGCTCCCTGGCCTCGCCCACCCCCTCTAAACCAGGGAGCCCCAGCCTCTTCAGCCTAGATGAGGAGGAGGAAGATGAGGAGGAAGAAGAGGAGGATTCGTCTCCCTCGGTTCTCCCTTCTCAGGTGGTTCTCCGGCATAACGTTGCCTCATCTTCATCATCCTCTTCCTCCCCTTCCTCTGTCTCTAACCGACTGACTTCTCGTAAGAGCGCACCTGTCCTCAACCAGATACACGAGGAGGAAGGAGATGAGGAAGAGGAGGTGGAGGAAGAGGAGGAGGAGGAGAAAGTAGAGAAGGATGACAAGGAGAAGAAGGAAGGAAAGATAGAAGGAAAGAAGTGTGGGTTCAAGCCAGAACAAGCTTTCCTCAGCCTCCACACTGGGTTGTTGACGTTGTCAGGTGTGTCGTCTCCAGCAACGGTTACCAAGGTGGCAATGGTTGCCATGGCGTCTCCCACCTCAGAGAGGAGAGATGACAATGACTCTGTGAGCCAGCTGGGCCAGCGGAGACCGGACAGGGACACGACAGGACCAAGACAAGGAAGACCTAGCTTTGCCTGTGGTGGGGGAGACAGAGGGGGGAGTGGGGGAGACAGAGGGGGGAGTGGGGGAGACAGAGGAAGAGAAAGCCCCTCTGCTGATGGCTCAGGTATGGGGGCGGGACTAGGGGTGTGTGGCTCGGCCAAAGCAGCCAGCGGATTGGTGGAGAGCCTGAAGCTGATGAGCCTATGCCTGAGTTCCCAGTTCCACAGCCTGACAGGTGGGGGAGGAGGGGTAAGGGGGGGGAGCTTGGACCACCAGGACCAGCCAGTGTGGAGGATGTGTATGGGGGGTTCTACAGGCAGCCTGGATAAGGTCTCTCTCCTGGGGGGTCCGTCGCCCGGAGGGACCCACCACCTCCAGCACCACCCCCTTGACCATCTCTCCGACCCACAGTTCGAGGCCCCGTCCTTGGGTACACTGAGGCTGAGTGAGCTGGACCTGGCCAGGGAGCACCACCGGAACCTGAAGAACAGAGTGCTACAGATGCCTCTCAGTGATAAGACTATGTCAGTCAATATACACAGGAGCCCCAAAGAGGGTCTGCTCTGTCCCCCTTCACCTCACAGCTGCTGCCAAGTCATATAGACCACATCTATCATCCTCTCCTATCTCCCCCCCCTTCCTGAGATGGAACAACATACTTAAAGTTGCCACAATGACAATCTTTAGTTTATCCATGTTTGTAGACAATCATATTTAAGTTATTTTAATGCTGACTGAAAATAGTTGGGGACATGACCTTGTGTTGTGAATGAAATGAGAAGTTTAAAAGATAGTATCATATTAACCATCAGGGCATCCGCTGTAGTTGGTTGAAGTACAGTATGTTACAACTACATTATATGGCGTCTTCTCTTCACAGTTTCTGTCGTTAGTCTTGGACAGACACACACACACACAATCTCCATTTGTGACTGTAAATATGTGTAAATACAAAGTAGTACTTTAGTAGTACAGTACTTCTATTAGCAGTGCTTCCAGTAGAGCTGTGATGAGTTCTAGTCAGACCCTGACCACTAGCAGGGTTGGGCTCAAATCCATTTAAATTCAGTCAATTCAGACTGAATTATGTCATAAAGAAGCATTGAGGAAAATTGGACTTGGAATTTCAGTTTACTTCCTTAATTGACTGAATTGAATTGGAATTGACCCCAACCCTGACCACTACATACCCGTAGAGTGTTCCAAGCCAAGACATTAACAGTATCACCCCTGCAAGTGTTGCTCTGTTGTGACGGTGCTTGACATATTCTTGTGTGCTATCTAACTATCTAAGTATGTAGATGCCAGTGCATGTGTTCTATTGTACAAGACGACTTCTAGAGTTTAAACATCCACCTGGGGACTGTTCCAGAAATCAGGATCAATGAATTAGCCAGCTAACTGTCCTAAATATTCTAAAATAACTTATTTTCTAGAAATATAGATTTGAAATTAGCATGGTGTAATTGACTTGACAACCAACAACAGATATTCAAGTTTAGCTTTCAAAATGAACCAGAAAAATTAAGACATATATATCTGACTGTTTTTAAAGTTAGCTGGCTAACTTAATGACACTGCTTTCTGGAACACCCAACCTGTACTGCACTAAGACACTGTAATGGCCTAAAACTATGTCACTCTGCCTCACACAACAAATTGTACAACAACAACAACCACAACAATGTATATGCCAATAGATATGTATTGAGCCTAATGTACTGTACTGTATGTATATGGTAATGTATAAAAAATAAACTGTTGTGAATAAGAATTATGTTCATTTGTTATGTTTCTTTCTTGTTTGTGTAACAGGCTTCACTGTGCTTCGCTTCCTCGCTCACCCGTACTCAACTAGGAGTGATCTTATGTCCTCTGCTCCCCAACACACGTCACCGCCCGCTTGACAATGTATTGGCCTGTTGTGCTACCGAAAAGGTATAGAGTAGAGACATTTTAAGCTGGAAAGTGAGGTTTGTGTTTTAATCTTTGTTGACACGACCAAGCACAGACTGCTACTGCAGGTCACAAAGATGAAGGTATTAAAAGACAGAGCGAAAGAGAGAGAATAGAAGAAAGAGGGAAAGATACACCACGTGAAAGAGTGTCTGAATTGGAAGGACAAAACGTGAGTCGGAGAGAGAAAGAAAGAGAGGGAGAGAGAGACAGATAGAAAGGCAGAGAGAGAGAGATGGGTGGGGGAGAGAGAGACAGATAGAGAGATGGGTGGGGGAGAGAGAGACAGATAGAGAGAGAGATGGGTGGGGGAGAGAGAGAGAGAGAGAGAGACAGATAGAGAGGCAGAGAGAGAGATGGGTGGGGGGAGAGAGACAGATAGAGAGATGGGTGGGGGAGAGAGACAGATAGAGAGGCAGAGAGAGAGATGGGTGGGGGGAGAGAGACAGATAGAGAGATGGGTGGGGGAGAGAGACAGAGAGAGGCAGAGAGAGAGATGGGTGGGGGGAGAGAGACAGATAGAGAGATGGGTGGGGGAGAGAGACAGATAGAGAGGCAGAGAGAGAGATGGGTGGGGGGAGAGAGACAGATAGAGAGATGGGTGGGGGAGAGATACAGATAGAGAGGCAGAGAGAGAGATGGGTGGGGGAGAGAGACAGATAGAGAGATGGGTGGGGGAGAGAGAGACAGAGAGATGGGTGGGGGAGAGAGAGACAAAGAGGCAGAGAGAGAGATGGGTGGGGGAGAGAGAGACAGAGAGATGGGTGGGGGAGAGAGACAGATAGAGAGGCAGAGAGAGAGATGGGTGGGGGAGAGAGAGACAGATAGAGAGATGGGTGGGGGAGAGAGAGACAGAGAGATGGGTGGGGGAGAGAGAGACAGATAGAGAGGCAGAGAGAGAGATGGGTGGGGGAGAGAGACAGAGAGATGGGTGGGGGAGAGAGAGACAGAGAGATGGGTGGGGGAGAGAGAGACAGATAGAGAGGCAGAGAGAGATGGGTGGGGGAGAGAGAGACAGATAGAGAGGCAGAGAGAGAGATGGGTGGGGGAGAGAGAGACAGATAGAGAGGCAGAGAGAGAGATGGTGGGGGAGAGATAGACAGATAGAGAGATGGGTGGGGGAGAGAGAGACAGAAATAGAGATGGGTGGGGGAGAGAGAGAGAGAGATGGGTGGGGGAGAGAGAGACAGATAGAGAGGCAGAGAGAGAGATGGGTGGGGGAGAGAGAGACAGAAATAGAGATGGGTGGGGGAGAGAGAGACAGATAGAGAGATGGGTGGGGGAGAGAGACAGATAGAGAGATGGGTGGGGGAGAGAGAGAGAGACAGAAAGGCAGAGAGAGAGATGGGTGGGGGAGAGATAGACAGAAAGAGAGATGGGTGGGGGAGAGAGAGACACCCATCTAGGACACCTAGTTACTGAGAGGAGGTAGCCATTCTATATGCAATCCACTTCTAGTCACAATGTGTGTGTAATAATAATTCATAATTAGGTGGGTGTTTATATTTGTCCTATTTCACACATGTACAAGTGTGTATTATACGCATGTGTGAATTGGAAGTGTGTCTGTGTAGTGTCATCACAATTAACTGGTGCAACCATTAGGCCCTGTCACTCAAAGTGAGGAATGCAATGCTTTCACAAGCAGAGAGGAAGAGAAAGGAGGAGATAGATCAAAAGCAAGACTGCTTCATGACATGGCTTTTAGAAAAATCACTATAGAAATCCTATGTATTGTTATTAATGAACGCCTGGTTGGGCCCCAGTCTCTTTTTGTTTCTTTGGCCAACTCTTTTGTCATTGTGATGTTGCTAAACAGAAACACACTAGCATTGTGCTTGGATATCTGCCCATATCTATAAAGCTAGCTAGCTATCTGTCCACTGACTGGGACTTTGGACCCAGGGTCTGTACAGAGCACATCATTCTAACTGTTCCATAATGACAGCGGGTGACTGTCATGTAGCAGTATTGACTATTGACACACTGAACCTGTGAACATGAACTATTTTCTACGCTCTCTTCTAAGCTCTCTTCTACGCTCTTCTATCTGATAAGGGAGTAGAGAGGAAGAGAACAAGAGAGAGAGAGAGAGAGTGAATGAATCAATCACTGTACTTCATTGATCCCCAAAGGGAAAATTTTGTTTTTCCACCGGCTGCAGAAAGGGAAGGTCACAGAAGGTCAGGACAGATGATTAACAGCTGATAGCCTGCTCCTTTCCCACTCTTCAGCTCCAACCGGCATTATAACTAGCACGAACAACTATGGTTAGAATACACACACACACATAATTTCTTGCGATTCCAAGGGTTACGAAGACATCACCGGTCTCCATGGCTATGCTGTTGCCAGGATACGGCTCTCGGGGGTTGGGATATGTTGATGTGACAGGCGAGGTGAGGTGATAGGGAGAGAGAGGTGACAGAAGAGTGTCAGTGTTACATATCAGGGTGGGGTGGGCTCCAATTTAGACTATAAGAGAAGAATGTAGCCACCAGGGTTGGGGTCAAGTCCATTTCAAATGAGTCAGTTCAGGAAGTGAATCGCCAAAGTTTCTGCAGCAAGATGCCTTCGTCAGCAAAACGCTGGTGATCTTTTCATAAATTATTTCCACTGCCTGCCTGTGTGTGTGTGTGTGTGTGTGTGTGTGTGTGTGTTGTGTCAGTGATTTGCATTGCTCATCATCCCTTACAGTCGGAGAATTTGCATGGTGATACTTCATCGCCACCTGCAGGCATAGTTCAGTCGGTGTGTGTGTGTGTGTGTTTGGGGCGCTGGAAAAACCCTGCATCAGTCTTGGGGGCGATGGAAAAACCCTGCATCAGTCTTGGGGCACTGGAAAAACCCTGCATCTGACTATGATTGGGAACATAAACACACACACGAGATTGCACAGGCACACACACACACACAATAAGATGTGTAATGATCAGAGACACCATCTCTCCCATACACACAGAAGCCGAGAGGAGAGTGGTAAGTTAAACTATCTAATTACAATTTCTTAGGTGAGTAGATGTTTGTGTCTGAAATGTAACCTTATTCCCACTGCTTTTCAACACATGGCACTTTAATCCTAATATATAGTGCACCACTTTTCAAGATAGGGCTCTGGTCAAAAGTAATGTACTATATGGGTTGTATAGGGCCTTGGTCAGTTGTAGTGCACTATATAGGGAGTAGGGTGTCATTTTGGATTTGTTGTATTTCTTTACTGGACATAATAGTTAGATTGACAGCTGAGTCACTGTTAGCATCACAGAGAGAATACATTACACTGTGTTGAATCCTTCAAAGTTACTACCAGAAAGTAAGAATTGTTTCCACATAATTGATATACAGTGGCTTGTATATTCACCCCCCTTGGCATTTTTCCTATTTTGTTGCCATTCAACCTGGAATTAAAATTGAGATTTCTGCCCATTCGTCAAGACAAAACTGCTCCAGCTCCTTCAAGTTGGATGGGTTCCGCTGGTGTACAGCAATCTTTAAGTTATACCACAGATTCTCAATTGGATTGAGGTCTGGGCTTTGACTAGGCCATTCCAAGACATTTAAATGTTTCCCCTTAAACCACTCGAGTGTTGCTTTAGCAGTATGCTTAGGGTCATTGTCCTGCTGGAAGGTGAACCTCCGTCCCAGTCTCAAATCTCTGGAAGACTGAAACAGGTTTCTCTCAAGAATTTCCCTGTATTTAGCGCCATCCATCATTCCTTCAATTCTGACCAGTTTCCCAGTCCCTGCCGATGAAAAACATCCCCACAGCATGATGCTGCCACCACCATGCTTCACTGTGGGGATGGGGTTCTCGGGGTGATGAGAGGTGTTGGGTTTGCGCCAGACGTAGCGTTTTCCTTGATGGCCAAAAAGCTCAATTTTAGTCTCATCTGACCAGAGTACCTTCTTCCATATGTTTGGGGAGTCTCCCACATGGCTTTTGGCGAACACCAAACATGTTTGCTTATTTTTCTCTTTAAGCAATGGCTTTTTTCTGGCCACTCTTCCGTAAAGCCAAGCTATGTGGAGTGTACGGCTTAAAGTGGTCCTATGGACAGATACTCCAATCTCCGCTGTGGAGCTTTGCAGCGCCTTCAGGGTTATCTTTGGTCTCTTTGTTGTCTCTCTGATTAATGCCCTCCTTGCTTGGTCTGTGAGTTTTGGTGGGCGACCCTCTCTTGGCAGGTTTGTTGTGGTGCCATATTCATTCTATTTTTTAATAATGGATTTAATGGTGCTCCATGTGATGTTCAAAGATTCAGATATTTTTTTATGACCCAACCCTGATCTGTACTTCTCCACAACTTTGTCCCTGACCTGTTTGGAGAGCTCCTTGGTCTTCATGGTGCCGCTTGCTTGGTGGTGCCCCTTGCTTAGTGGTGTTGCAGACTCTGGGGCCTTTCAGAACAGGTGTATATATACTGAGATCATGTGACAGATCATGTGACACTTAGATTGCACACAGGTGGACTTTATTTAACTAATTATGTGACTTCTGAAGGTAATTGGTTGCACCAGATCTTATTTAGGGGCTTCATAGCAAAGGCGGTGAATACATATGCACGCACCACTTTTGTTATTTATTTTTTTGAATTTTTTGAAACAAGTTATTTTTGTGTATGTCCATTACATGAAAACCAAATAAAAATCCATTTAAATTACAGGTTGTAATGCAAATAAATAGGAAAAATGCCAAGGGGGATGAATACTTTTGCAAGGCACTGTATATATTATCTAGTATACTAGCCAGTAACAGCTAAATTAGACCAGTAAAATAAAGCATTATGGAAGTACTGTCGCAACAACTGTAAAGGTCTGTTGCTAAAGTTTGATAGTAGCAGAAGGAGTCCGAAATAGATGTGTATTAGCATGATGAAAGTGTTTCCATGAGATATAACCACCTAGTTATGAGAGTAAAAGGATTTTAGGTGAGTATTTTTGCACTACACAGAACTATAGAATAGATCGTGTTGAATTTCCTCATACATAAGATGATCATGTGTTCCATGACTAAAATGATAGATTCATACAGTGCTTTTATTACCCCTACCCTTGTCTGTTGTGGTCTGCAAATCTACAACCTTCAGGCCACTTTGCCATGTAATGCTTACAAAACGAAGAACACTAAAACTGTATATACTGTAGGCTCTGGTCTGTCCTACGAGTGAGGGTAGGCATGTCCTCAATTATTATTTTGGGTATTGGGGAGTGTAATTTTTTATTATTTTTTTCAAGCGTTCAGGGAGGGTCGTGTATAAATATATTTTACTGAAGGAAGGGCTATCCATTTTCATTTAAAAAGGTCAATTTTCTCCAGGTTTCCCTCATTATAAATAACGTACAGTCCCTAAAGATGATAATCTCTTTGCATCTGCCAATTTATTGGCTGTCCAGTATCCAGACGACCTGCCCCTAGAGCTTCCTATACAGTTGTTACGAACCCTGTGGCTTTAAAAGTCTAGGGTGGATGGAAAAGAGGCCCGTAACATAACTCATGCAAATTAGGCTATTGCCAAGGAACAGTGAGAACAAAATACGCCAACAACCAAATGCTACCGTGAAACACAAAATGTTTATTATAAAACACACGGTAAATGGTTTGGGGAAAAGGGGCTGAGTTGGACCCAAGGAATGAAACATTAAAGTCAAAAACCCCTAAACTGATCTTGCCTGCCTCAAGAACTACTAAGCTTACTGCTAACCATACAAAAATACAGTGGGTGGTCCACTCAGGTCTAACTAGTGTGTTTAGACAAGGTTTTCCTACGGGTAGTGTATGCCCAAGGGCGACTTGCTAAATCCCCCTTTTCCCAGGAACAAACAAACAATATAGGTACCATACAGACTAAACAGTTAACGATTGAGTACACAAAAACAAGACACCACCGTATACATACTCACAAACAAAAAGAGTCTGTCAGCAAACACAACTGACTAGCTTTTAACACAAGGGGATGTGTGATATGATTGGGTAAGAAAACAGAAACAGGTGGTGCAATCAGGAGAAATGTCCACTGATTGGTCCACCTCAGCAATCAGCAGATTAACTGATGACTGACAGGTGGGACACACCAACGACCTCCAATCAGGAACACAAAGGACACCTGTGAATAGGGCAGGAGGAGAGGAAAAACACAAAAACACATACAGGATACCTGTATCCGTAACAACAGTTAATCTCATTCCGTAACATGTTGAGGCCGGCAATTAAGGAGAATATTTGAAGCACAACTCCCTTCTGCCCAGTTTCCCTGATGTTGCTATGGCAATCAAGCTGGTTTTACCATCCTGTAACTGTTGCTTCTGCGGAGAGATCGTTTTCTAAACTAAAACTCATAAAGAACTACCTAATAAGCATTAGGCTCTCGGTCTGACATGCGCTTTTGAACACCTGAGTAAGCTCCACTCATTGCACTGGCACCATCGTAGCCTTGACCGCGGCATTTGTTCACTGATATCCCCTCATACTTTCAATCAGTACATTTTTTCTTTTTCACTTTTACGGTCACATTCCTGAAGCCACATACCAGTGCTGTGTTGGATTTCTGCTACAGTCATTGAGCACATGTTCAATACAGATAAGATAGAAAAGATACCCAAGAATGTCAGTCCAAATAGACAAATGTGAAGTATCAAAGGGAAGGTGAGACTGATCTACGCTGGAATAAAGAGAGCATTCTGGCACTGGGAAAACTGGCTTTTGAACAGCTTGAAAAAGGCAATCTGGTTTTCTATAAGGAAGACCTGACTAAGTGTGATATCGACATCAGTGAAGCATCACTATACTCAGGATTGTGCACTCAGATCTTCAGAGATGAGTGTGGGCTGTACTAGGAAAAGGTGTACTGCTTTGTGCATCTGACCATTCAGGACTTCCTTGCCGCTCTGTATGTGTTTCTGTTACGAAACCCCTACCTGTCCCAGACCTGCTGTTTTCAACTCTAAATGATCGGCTATGAAAAGCCAACTGAGAGACCTGAGCCCTAGGACCATACGTCGGGACTACCGGCCGTGGTGACTCCTTGCTATCCCCAGTCCGCCTGGCCTTGCTGCTATTCCAGTTTAAACTGTTCTGCCTGCGGTTATGGAACCCCTACCTATCCCAGACCTGCTGTTTTAAACTCTAATGATCGGCTATGAAAAGCCAACTGAGATTTATTCCTGATTATTATTTGACCATGCTTGTCACTTATGAACATTTTTGAACATCTTGGCATGGTTCTGTTATAATCTCCACCCGGCACAGCCAGAAGAGGACTGGCCACCCCTCATAGCCTGGTTCCTCTCTAGGTTTCTTCCTAGGTTTTGCCTTTCTAGGGAGTTTTTCCTAGCCACCGTGCTTCTACACCTGCATTACTAGCTGTTTGGGGTTTTAGGCTGGGTTTCTGTACAGCACTTCGAGATATTAGCTGATGTAAGAAGGGCTATATAAAATAAAATTGATTGATTGATTGATTTCTCTCATTTAACAACAGCGATGTTAATCTGATGACAAAAAATAAACCAACCTCACAAAAAATTCTGAAGATGTTCAATGAAAATCCTACAACCAACCTCCACAAGAGTGCAGTGCACAAGGCCTTACAGAGTGAGAATGGACACCTGACCCTGTTCCTCCGCTTCCTTCTGGGCCTCTCTCTGGAGTCCAATAAGACTCTTCTATGAGGGCTACTGACACAAACAGGAAACAAGTCACAGAGAAATGAGGTAACAGTCAAGTACATCAAGAAAAAGATCAGGGAGAATCACTATCCAGAGAGGTGCGTCAATCTGTTACACTAACTGAATGAGCTGAATGACCATTCTCTAGTGGAGGTCAGGAAGTCTCTCAGAACTCTCCCCTGCACAGTGTTCAGCTCTGGTCTTTGTGTTACTGACTTCAAAGAAGGAGCTGGATGTGTTCGATCTGAAGAAATACTCCAGATCAGAGGAGAGTCTTCTGAGGCTGCTGCCAGTAGTGAATGTCTCAAGAACAGCTCTGTAAGTTCATCGATACGTAAAATAGACATATGACAAAGAACAGAAGAAACCATTCATTTGTATTACTAAAGGTATACAATTACATGTTGTTAATATAAATGACATGTTAATGATAAGCTTGGCCTATTTATATTTCTTATAGGTGTAGCCTCACAGAGATGCTGTGTAGCGCTTGTCTCAGTTCTCAACTCAAACTCCTCACACCTAAGAGAACTGGACCTTGAGTGACAACGACCTGCGGGATTCAGGAGTGAAGCTGCTCTCTGCTGGACTAGGGAGTCCACACTGTAAACTGAAGACCCTGAGGTTGCTATTCCACACTGTAAACTGGAGACCCTGAGGTTGCTATTCCACATTGTAAACTGAAGACCCTGAGGTTGCTATTCCACACTGTAAACTGGAGACCCTGAGGTTGCTATTCCACATTGTAAACTGGAGACCCTGAGGTTGCTATTCCACATTGTAAACTGAAGACCCTGAGGTTGCTATTCCACACTGTAAACTGGAGACCCTGAGGTTGCTATTCCACATTGTAAACTGAAGACCCTGAGGTTGCTATTCCACACTGTAAACTGGAGACCCTGAGGTTGCTATTCCACATTGTAAACTGGAGACCCTGAGGTTGCTATTCCACATTGTAAAGTGAAGACCCTGAGGTTGCTATTCCACACTGTAAACTGAAGACCCTGAGGTTGCTATTCCACACTGTAAACTGGAGACCCTGAGGTTGCTATTCCACACTGTAAACTGGAGACCCTGAGGTTGCTATTCCACATTGTAAAGTGAAGACCCTGAGGTTGCTATTCCACACTGTAAACTGAAGACCCTGAGGTTGCTATTCCACATTGTAAACTGGAGACCCTGAGGTTGCTATTCCACACTGTAAACTGGAGACCCTGAGGTTGCTATTCCACATTGTAAACTGAAGACCCTGAGGTTGCTATTCCACATTGTAAACTGGAGACCCTGAGGTTGCTATTCCACACTGTAAACTGGAGACCCTGAGGTTGCTATTCCACATTGTAAACTGGAGACCCTGAGGTTGCTATTCCACATTGTAAACTGGAGACCCTGAGGTTGCTATTCCACACTGTAAACTGGAGACCCTGAGGTTGCTATTCCACACTGTAAACTGGAGACCCTGAGGTTGCTGTTTCTGTACCTTTTCATCAAGTGATGATTGTTGTGATGTTCACTAAATCTAGATATCAATAATAGGCATAAAGATGCATGCATTCAAAACTTTTCTAAATGCCTGTGCAGCAGCACAGGTACATTAATAATGTGACAAACTCTCGCAGGAGGACGCCAAGTTAATCAGTATTCATCTAACAATAACCCATGTAATGAATATGTGTTCTTAATATGCTCCTGACGGACAGTGCAGTTACATTCACTTTCGAAGCAAATGTTTTCACCTGTGCTGCAGTAGGCCTTCAGGTTATTTTTTGAAAGCACCCAATTGTACAGTTTGTTTTGTTTCAAAGTTTACAAACTGCAGAATGAGAGAAAATATTTTTTAAACAATGTTTCCCATCCAGCCATTTTTATGTGAGTAAAATGTCGGATAAAAACATGTCGGATAAAAAAAAACAATCCTGATGAAAACAGTTACATTTTCGGTTAACTTTCCAAAAATGTATGTCTGTGAAATAGATCATGCTACAAATGCAGTGGAAACGCTTTGATGCACATTTTTTGGGGATAGAATAACCACAATGTCGCAGTAAACTTGCAGTCATGCGATGCTTTGTTGTGTGGTCCTCCAAGTACGACTTGGAAAAGCATCCACACTGCATAGTTTATTCGGCTACAGATTAAATAGTGAACTTCATAGGGTGGTGAAAGTGCACAGTGATGATGAGCTTGATGCTCATTTCCAATAAATATCGAGGTTCCTCATTTATGCTGGTGACATGATGATCAGTGCTTGGCATTCAATTGACAAATGAAAACGCTCTTGCTCTTATCCATATCATAAAGCTTAGGCCTCTACCCTCTGTGCTATATCTGCGAGCTGTTGGCTAGAGTGCACATGCCAAGACCAGAGTGTGCACATTTGCTGTTTATCGCAGACTTTTTGTGCCAAAATCATCAAGTAGGGTGTCAAAAATGGTATTCAGTAAATTAAAAGTTATTAGACAAAGTGCTTTATATTTGCAAGGAGAATATTAGAATATTTACTTGAAAATCTTTCAACAAAATGATGGAAACCTAGGTATCGACATGAATTGCCATTCCTCCTGACAGAGCTGGTGTAACTGAGTCAGGTTTGTAGGCCTCCTTGCTCGCACACGCTTTTTCAGTTCTGCCCACACATTTTCTATACTTAAAGCTTGGCCACTCCAATACCTTGACTTTGTTGTCATTGTCCATTTGGAAGACCCATTTGCGACCAAGCTTTAACTTCCTGACTGATATCTTTAGATGTTGCTTCAATATATCCACATAGTTTTCCTTCCTCATGATGCCATCTATTTTGTGAAGTGCACCAGTCCCTCCTGCAGCAAAGCACCCCCACAGCATGATGCTGCCACCCCCGTGCTTCACGATTGGGATGGTGTTCTTCGGCTTGCAAGCCGACCCCCCTTTTCCTCCAAACATAACGATGGTCATTATGGCCAAACAGTTCTATTTTTGTTTCACCATAGTCTGGCTTTTTTATGGCGGTTTTGGAGCAGTGGCTTCTTCCTTGCTGAGCGGCCTTTCAGGTTATGTCGATATAGGACTCGTTTTACTGTGGATATAGATACTTTTGTACCTGTTTCCTCCAGCATCTTCACAAGGTCCTTTGCTGTTGTTCTGGGATTGATTTGCACTTTTCGCACCAAAGTACGTTAATCTCTAGGAGACAGAACTCATCACCTTCCTGAGCGGTATGACAGCCACGTGGTCCCATGGTGTTTATACTTGCATACTATTGTTTGTACAGATGAACGTGGTACCTTCAGGCGTTTGGCAATTACTCCCAAGGATGAACCAGACTTTTTATTTATTTATTTTTTTCGGGGGGAATGGATCAGCTTAATATTGCAGATAGATTGTATCTTCTATCAATGTAATTGTCTGCATCACTTCCAATCCCCCATGTTTTTTTAAATTTTTTATATATATATTCCCCTTTATTACTTTTCAACCCCACCATCCTTTCCCTACTTGGAGTAAATTAGTGAACAACAACGCCCAGGCCTCTACTTCCGGTCTATACTTACTATCTACACCTTATGGACAGAGTTAATTTTACAATAATTCTATATATATATATATATATATATATATATATTTTTTTTTTTTGCTCCTGAACTTCTTCTACTCTCAACCTCTCCGATAATTTTCATGATGTCCATCCGGTTTGCTTCTAAATGCCATATCTTTCTAACTGTGCTCTTTCCCAAAAGCTCCCAACATACAACCTATATACTTATTATGGACACAGTATGCTTACATTATTAGCTATCTTTGTTATTATTTGTTGTTATTTGTTATTAGTCCCATCCTTCAACTCTATTCAATACCTCCCATCTATCTCTTAACACCATCCATATAGGATTTCTATTTGCCATATATATTTCAACCGTACTGTGATGTTTTACAAAAGTTCTGAACCTTTCTATTCTCATTGCTTCTACAGATTGTGATTTGCTAAAAGTATTATTATATTATTGATTGATTGACTATGACTTTTCAGATCACCCAGTAATGCTATCTGCAAGGTTAGTTCCAGGTAAATATTGCAATCCTTTAGCCATTCCTGGACCTGTGTCCAAAAACAAGCTACAAATGGACAGAACCAAAACAAATGATCTAATGATTCTGTCTCTTCACAGCAAAATCTGTGAATTTTATATAATAATTTAAATTGAAAGATTCTAATTTTTGAATCCGGTGTCGTTTTGCGTGTCAGTTCATAAACACTATGCCATGGGATCGGTACGTCAAAGATCTCTTCCCAACTATTTTGCAATCTATATGGGACGGCTGTCAATCCTTTGGTCCTTAAGTGAAACTGATATACTTTTTTATTTATCACAGTTTTCCTTAACCAATTATGTTCTTTAATGCAAGACCGACAGACAAGTTCCTTACTTTCTCCCCCTTCAACTTTCCTCTTCCACTTTTGCGGTAAGGCTGCAATTATTTGGTTGTAATTTTGGGTAGAGCATGAACCAGACTTGTGGAGGTCTACAATTGTTTTTCTGAGGTCTTGGCTCATTTCTTTTGATTTTCCCATGATGTCAAGCAAAGAGGCACTGAGTTTGAAGGTAGGCCTTGAAATACATCCACAGGTACACCTCCAATTGACTCAAATGATGTCAATTAGCCTATCAGAAGCTTCTAAAGCCATGACATCATTTTCTGGAATTTTCCAAGCTGTTTAAAGGCACAGTCAACTTAGTGTATGTAAACTTCTGACCCACTGGAATTGTGATACAGTGAATTATAAGTGAAATAATCTGTCTGTAAACAATTTTTGGAAAAATGACTTGTGTCATGCACAAAGTAGATGTCCTAACCGACTTGCCGAACCTACAGTTTGTTAACAAGAAATTTGTGGAGTGGTTGAAAAACGGGTTTTAATGACTCCAACCTAAGTGCATGTAAACTTCCGACTTCAACTGTATATGCCTTGACAAAGGAAAATATTCCTTCCTGTGAACTTGGTGCCGCTACATCACATGGACCTTTGACTGTAGTTACAGTATTTATTACAGAATGACAATTCAGTGAAGATAAGATTATTTGACCTTGGATATCACTATGAAGACAGACACACAACCACCAGTCATCCTAGTAGCCAGTCACATAACTTTGTGACATTCAGAATGTTTTTCAACCTGTAATTAAACTAAAGAGAAATATAACACCATGGAATCTTTTTAAAAAAATGTGTTACACTGAAATTATGTTACACCCAATAGATTAGTAGCCTACCCTATCTTACCATTTAGCCAGAGGGAGACCTTGTTGCACATTGGTTGGAATGTAGTTTTTTCTTTGTTCAATTTAAATAAAACATGTACTATTTAAATAGCTATACTACTGTAGACAGAGGACAAATGTTCCCTCTATTTTTTTTCGGCACTGAGCAAATTTAAGGTCTGCTGAGCACAAAATTCTGTGCAACTTCTGGCACGCGTTTACTGTGAACACTGAGGCTGTACCCGCTTTAAGTTACAGTTATAACATTGGCCATGTAGGGTACTGTGGCTATTTGATCATAATGTAGGCCTACCAGAGTGGCCTACCATCAAAAACAATGGAGAAAAATGCATCCTATAACATTTTAACATGGAAATAGCTGTTCCATCAGTAAGCCTACAGTAGCAGCCAATGTGTGGTGTTCAATGTAGGCCTACATTCCATGAGACTTTTGAAAACAACATTATTTTAGGAGTTTGTTATAAGGCTATCTTGTTTGTGTAGTCTGACAAACAAAACTAAAGGTCAAAGTTAACTTATTGAGTTTACTTCGAGAACATGTGTGTGTGTTTGTGCAGGTCCAGGTGGAGCTCCAGTTGGCTTCCATCCTGGTGTCCCACCTCCCTCTCTCAGCTGAAGGATGCAGAAGACAAAATGCTCAAGTGTAAGAGTGTGTGTGTGCATCCCCTCCTAACTATCATACTTGCACATCTCATCTTCTCTCTTATCACGCTCTCCCTCCCTGTTCCCTCTGTCCCTCTCTCTTCTCTCAGCTGTGAAGACCCCATTCTCCAGGCAGCATGTCCAGATATACAACAGCAACTATCTCTGGAACTTAGCCTTCACCTCTCACATTAAGACACATCCCTCTATCCCACCCCAGCCTCAGCCCCAGCCTCAGTCTCATCACTCTCTCCCACCCCAGCCTCAGCCCCATCCCTCTCTCCCACCCCAGCCTCAGCCCCATCCCTCTCTCCCACCCCAGCCTCAGCCCCATACCTCTCTACAACCCCAGCCCCATCCCTCTTCTCCCCAGCCCTCTCTTCAGCCCCAGCTCCGTCCTCCCCTGGTGCTGCTCCATGGGTTTAGGGGTGGTGTGGGCCTGGAGGAGATAGTCCTGCTGGGACAGAACCTGAGAGGATATCTGGCTGCTGCTTATACACTCACACACCCACACAGGTGAGAGAGAGGAGAGTGAGGAGAGGTAGTGTGTGTGTGTGTGTGTGTGTGTGTGTGTGTGTGTTTACAGGGTAAAGCACTTGATCCTGATTTTAAACAGAAGTACTCTTCAGTGTTCGATGACAACACTGTATCAGACTACATCTACCATCTTAACGCACAGACACCCAGGTAGGTACACACACACATACACATACACACACAAATGCGTGTGCACACACACACACTAACACCCATTCTCTGTCCATAGTGGTGAAACAGCGTTTAGGAACATGACAGTACCATATGGTTGGGCTAAGAGACCGATGTTAGATCGTATTGGTCAGATCCGACCAGACATTCCCATATCCATCATCTACGGGTCCCGATCCAGTATCGACAGTGACTCGGGATACACTGTCTGGAAAATGCACACATTCCACTCAACATTCACTGAGCCCCTCTACCCAGGGTTTGGCCTTTGGGTTGGCTCCTCATTGTCCCTGTGCCAGATAAAATAGACCTCTGGGTCCTGGAGGAACACACACACAATACAGATAAACACAGATGCTCACATTTTAGTCATGAATAAAACATATGTAAACAGACTGAAGTTGACAGACACTGTAAACTAAATTTACTTAATCAATAGAGAGTTTATCATCACACTGTGCTGTGAAACCAGGAATATTTTTTTGTTTTTTCTTGGTGTTTGTGAATAGTAATATATATATATTATGTTTATCTGTCAGATTGTTGACACAATAATCCTGCTTCATTTTAAACTGTTGCAATAACAGTACTATGACTTGAATTTAAACTAGGTCACATATTTACTAAATCAAGAGCAATAAAAGGTGTTTTTAAAACAGATACAAAATTGTTGTTTTAGCCTACTCTTATTTCTAAGAAGAAAATGTAAAGTCCATAGTAAAGTGCGGTAATGAGAGGTTTATCTCACTGTTCTACCTTCCACTGACTCTCTCCTTCATTTCACAACTAAGGCTGACCTACAGTAGCCCAATATCGGACTAAAGGAGCCTAACGCTACTCCTTAGTCCAAGGACCTTTGGCTGTTTTGTCTCTGGAAGCCAAAACAGCCAAATACTCCATCTAAACGTGAATCGATTCTCAATTGCGGTATGGTTCTAGAAACATAAATCCCTCTACTTTCATATCACATAAAAATAATTTCACAAAAGCAAAATACATACTTACTGTACACTGTTTTAACTGGTTTTCACACAGTTGCAGCCGACAGTATCTCTCAGTGACAACATGTTTGTGGTGTCTGTCTTCATTTACACACAGGTGTTTGGAGATGCAGATAGCTAATTAGCACAGGTAGTCCACTCGGAAGGTGTTCCATCTGTTTTCCGTAAACAAGCGCTGTAACATGGAAATATGGCTGTGTGGAAACCTTAACCCTATAAAAGGTGTGTATCAATTTCACCTTTTTTTTGTAAATTATTTCACGCTAATACGACAGATAGTCTGTATGCTTCCAAAACTATACCGCAAGCGATGCGTGTTAATGTTCAGGCCGAGCGTTGCGGCTTTTAACAAAAGTCCCCCCTACAGAAGACGCCTTCCTCCAATGACTTTTATGTGTAATGTAATGGAACTGAGAGTCATGATCAAGGGCTAAGGCTGACCCAGAGTCCACATTAGGGTACTAGGGGGTAACTACCCCCCCCCCCCCCCCCATTAGGGTACTAGGGGGTAACTACCCCCCCCCCCCCCCCCCCGTAATTCACATTAAGACCACAAGATGTCACCAAATTATTTCCCCAACACTTGCCCTGGCTGCCACTGCTGCCATCTAATTTTTAGAAATTTTGAAAAAGTTGTAGATATATTCCAATGAAGTTGGATCTAAAATTGTTTTTTAAATATACAGAAAAATGTAGCCAATTTTTTAGTAAAGTAGTAATATGTTGGATGAGTATGTTGGGGGCAACTCGCCCCCCCCAGTTGACTAGCCCAGTTAGCGCTAGTTTATGCTAACTTGTTAGCTAGCAACTTCACTAGCAGTAAATGCTAGCCAGCTAGCTAGTTAGCATAAGCTGCTAGGAGTGCTAGTTAGCAACCTTACTACCAGATTGTCTGAGGTAAAATACATAAAAAAGATAAGATAGCTAGCTATGTTTTTAAGAGAGAGCTTTCAATTGGCATCTCTCCCCTTTTTTGTTGTCACAGGTGGAGAGTGGATTAGGTGTGAGCAGTGCAGGAGGTGGGCTCATGAGTTGTGCTCTAATCTGTCTCCGGCAGCCTCTGGAACTGCCATTCTGCGGCCAACAAGGCAGAGTTCATCTCAGCCTATGCTACCCTCCAGTCTCTCGACTTCTTGGCACTGACGGAAACATGGATTACCACAGAAAACACTGCTACTCCTACTGCTCTTTCCTCGTCTGATCATGTGTTCTCGCATACCCCGAGAGCATCTGGTCAGCGCGGCGGTGGCACAGGAATCCTCATCTCTCCCAAGTGGACATTCTCTCTTTTCCCCCTGACCCATCTGTCTATCTCCTCATTTGAATTCCATGCTGTCACAGTCACTAGCCCATTCAAGCTTAACATCCTTGTCATTTATCGCCCTCCAGGTTCCCTTGTAGAGGTCATCAATGAGCTTGACGCCTTGATAAGTTCCTTTCCTGAGGATGGCTCACCCCTACAACTTATACAGAACGCTGCAGCCTGTCTGGTGTTCAACCTTCCCAAGTTCTCTCATGTCACCCCGCTCCTCCGCACACTCCACTGGCTTCCAGTTGAAGCTCCCATCTACTACAAAGCCATGGTGCTTGTCTACGGAGCTGTGAGGGGAACGGCACCTCCTTACCTTCAGGCTCTGATCAGACCCTACACCCAAACGAGGGCACTACGTTCATCCACCTCTGGCCTGCTAGCCCCCTACCTCTACGGAAGCACAGTTCCCGCTCAGCTCAGTCAAAGCTATTCGCTGCTCTGGCACCCCAATGGTGGAACAAGCTCCCCCACGACGCCAGGACAGCGGAGTCACTGACCACCTTCCGGAGACACTTGAAACCCTACCTCTTTAAGGAATACCTGGAATAGTCTAACAGTAATCCTTCTACACCCCCCTCCCCCAGTGGTGGTTGTCCCACTGGCTATGCTAAGTTGAATGCACCAATTTGTAAGTCGCTCTGGATAAGAGCGTCTGCTAAATTACTTAAATCTAAATGTAAATGGATAGCTTTATTTGTGACCTATGTACAAAATTAGAATTGTGCAATGGCAGAGCATAAGAGAGTTGCCACATCAATGTTACACTGAGTTAATTAGTTAAGTTATTGTTATTAAATGTTATATTCCAATGTTCTTTAATGTTATTAGTTCAAATCAAATACGATTTTATTTGTCACATGCGCCGAATACAACCTGTGAAATGCTTACTTACAAGCCCTTAACCAACAATTAAGTTTTAAGAAAATAGAGTTAAGAAAATATTTACTAAATCAACTAAAGTTAAGTTTTTCTTTTTTTAAAAGTTACAATAAAATAACAATAATGAGGCTACATACAGGGGGTACCGGTACCGAGTCAATGTGCGGGGGTACAGGTTAGTCGAGGTAATTTGTACATTTAGGTAGGGGTAAAGTGACTATGCATAGATAATAAACGGTGAATAGCAGCAGTGTAAAAACTGGGGCGTGTCAATCCAAATAGTCTGGGTGGCCATTTGATTAATTGTTCAGCAGTCTTATGGCTTGGGGGTAGAAGCTGTTAAGGAGCCTTTTGGACCTAGACTTGGTGCTCCGGTACCGCTTGCCGTGCTGTAGCAGAGAGAACAGTCTATGACTTGGGTGACTGGAGTGTTTGAATTTTTTTTGGGCCTTCCTCTGACACCGTCTAGTATATAGGTCCTGGATGGCAGGAAGTTTGGCCCCAGTGATGTACTGGGCCGTACGCACTACCCTCTGTAGCGCCTTACGGTCGGATGCTGAGCAGTTGCCATACCAGGCGGTGATGCAACCGGTCAGGATGCTCTTGATGGTGCAGCTGTATAACTTTTTCAGGATCTGAGGACCCATGCCAAATCTTTTCAGTCTCCTGAGGGGGAAAATGTGTTGTCGTGCCCTCTTCACAACTTTCTTGGTGTGTTTGGACCAAGATAGTTTGTTGGTGATGTGGACAAAAGGAACTTGAAACTCTCAACCCGCTCCACTACAGCCCCGTCGATGTGAATGGGGGTGTGTTCGGCCCTCCTTTTCCTGTAGTCCACGATCATCTCATTTGTCTTGCTCATGTTGAGGGAGAGGTTGTTGTCCTGGCACCACACTGCCAGGTATCTGACCTCCTCCCTATAGGCTGTCTCATCGTTGTCGGTGATCAGGCCTACCACTGTTGTGTCGTCAGCAAACTTAATGATGGTGTTAGAGTCGTGCTTGGCCATGCAGTCGTGGGTGAACAGGGAGTACAGGAGGGGACTAAGCACGAACCCCTGAGGGACCCCAGTGTTGAGGATCAGCGTGGCAGATGTGTTGTTGCCTACCGTTACCACCTGGGGGCGGCCCGTCAAGAAGACCAGGATCCAGGTGCAGAGGGAGGTGTTTAGTCCCAGGGTCCTTAGCTTAGTGATGAGCTTTGAGGGCACTATGTTGTTGAACGCTGAGCTGTAGTCAATGAACAGCATTCTCACATAGGTGTTCCTTTTGTCCAGGTCGGAAAGGGCAGTGTGGAGTGCATTTGAGATTGCGTCATCTGTGGATCTGTTGGGGCTGTATGCAAATTGCAGTGGGTCTAGGGTTTCCGGGATGATGGTGTTGATGTTTATTATTATTATTATTATTATTATTGATGTGAGCCATGACCAACCTTTCAAAGCACTTCATGGCTACCTACGTTAGTGCTACAGGGCGGTAGTCATTTAGGCAGGTTACCTTCGCTTTCTTGGGCACAGGGACTATGGTGGTCTGCTTGAAACATGATGTAGGTATTACAGACTCGGTCAGGGAGAGGTTGAAAATGTCAGTGAATGCACTTGCCAGTTGGTCCACGCATGCTCTGAGTACACATCCTGGTAATTCGTCTGGCCCCGCGACCTTGTGAATGTTGACCTGTTTAAAGGTCTTGCTCACAGTCGTCCAAAACAGCTGGTGCTTTCATGCATGCTTCAGTGTTGCTTGCCTCGAAGCAAGCATAAAAGGCATTTAGCCCGTCTGGTAGGCTCGCGTCACTGGGAAGCTTGCGGCTGGTTTTCCCTTTGTAGTCTGTAATAGTTTGCAAAACCTGCCACATCCGACGAGCGTCAGAGCCGGTGTAGTAGGATTCAATCTTAGTCCTGTATTGACGCTTTGCCTGTTTGATGGTTTGTCTGAGGGCATAGCGGGATCCGGATTAGTGTCCCGCTCCTTGAAAGCGGCAGCTCTAGCCTTTAGCTTGGTGTGGATGTTGCCTGTAATCGATGGCTTCTGGATGGGAAATGTACGTACGGTCACTGTGGAGACAACGTTGTCGATGCACTTATTGATGAAGTCGGTGACTGAGGTGGTATACTCCTCAATGCCACTGGATGAATCCCGGAACATATTCCAGTCTGTGCTAGCAAAACAGTCCTGTAGCGTAGCATCCGCATCATCTGACCACTTCCGTATTGAGCAAGTCACTGGTACTTCCTGCTTTAGTTTTTGCTTGTAAGCAGGAATCAGGAGGATATAATTATGGTCAGATTTGCCAAATGGAGGGCGAGGGAGAGCTTTGTACACGTGTCTGTGTGTGGAGTAAAGGTGGTCTAGAGTTTTTTTCCCTGCAGATGTGACATGCTGGTAGAAATTAGGTAAAACGGATTTAAGTTTGCCTGCATTAAAGTCCCCGGCCACTAGGAGCACCACTTCTGGATGAGCATTTTCTTGTTTGCTTATGGCCTTATACAACTCGTTGAGTGCGGTCTTAGTGCCAGCGTCGGTTTGTGGTGGTAAATAGACGGCCACAAAAAAATATAGATGAAAACTCTCTTGGTAGATAGTGTGGTCTACAGCTTATCGTGAGGTACTCTACCTCAGGCGAGCAATACCTTGAGACTACCTTAATATTAGACATCACGTACCAGCTGTTATTGTCAAATAGACACACACCCCCACCCCTCGTCTTACGGGATGTAGCTGTTCTGTCCTGCCGATGCACGGAAAACCCAGCCAACTGTATATTATCCGTGTCGTCGTTCAGCCACGACTCGTGAAACACAAGATATTACAGTTTTGAATGTCCCGTTGGTAGGATAGTCTCCAAAGGAGCTCATCCAGTTTATTCTCCATTGATTGCACGTTGGCCAATAGAACGGATGGTAGAGGCGGGTTACCCACTCGCAGACAAATTCTCACAAGGCACCCTGATCTCCGCCCCCTGTATCTCCTTCTTTTCTTCATGCGAATGACGGGGATTTGGCCCTTGTCCGGGAGCAACATTATATCCTTCACGTCAGACTCATTAAATAAAAAATATTTGTCTTTGGTGAGTAATCGCTGTTCTGATATCCAGAAGCTCTTTTCAGTCATAAGAGACGGTAGCGTCAACATTACGTACAAAATAAGTTCCAAACAATGCGAAAAAAACACACAAAATAGCACAATTGGTTAGGAGCCATTATATTCCATTCCAATATTATGTTCCAATTAATATATTTCTTAATGAATTAAAAACAACTATTAAAACCTTTTGCTCCTGTATGTCATTTTAAAGACTGCTGGGATTTAAAATCTTACATTATTCAAATAATATTTACTGCAATTGTACATAATGGATTGTATGGGAAAGGAACAACAAAGAACAAAGAAAATGTATGTGCAGGTGAGTTAAAAATAGGGACTCTCCTCATAGTGAGGATATTAAGGGTGACATGTGAACCCCCCCCCCCCATATTTTATTTAAATAATTAAAATAAGACAACTACACTTAGCTTTTAAGTATTACTTACTAAATAATTTCCTAATAAACTGATTAAATGAACTTTAACACACTTGTGTAAAACCCTATGCCTTAAACTTCTAATTGCCCCTATTCTAAAAACAACATTTCATTCAATAACTACAAAAGTGTAAACTGTAGCCATTCATTTCCCTTTATAGTTTATTCGCCTAAGCATGACCTTCATCCACATAACATTTTTTTCTCCAGAAGTTGCGTTTTTGTGTCAGCAATTAGTTACCCCCTAGTACCCTACTACTGAAAAATGAAGTCAATGCTTCCTGCTTCCCTCCCTTGTTCGCATACACTGGCAAGAGATATGTATTTTATAGTGGATTAGAATGTATATGATCTGAAAACAGTCTCAAATGGGACTCTCACCTATTTGTTAAAACAAAGCAAACACCCATGGAAACGAGTATCCGCTCGATTTCCCTTGTTCGCGTGGCGCGCAGTGTTGGCAAGTTTCTCCGAAAAATCAAACTTCTGTGAAATCCTACTTCAGGGAAGGCTACCCGGTGCTGTAGCTGGAATCAACTGCATGATCTATATATCTATAGGCAACCTGCTGCAATTCAGCCAATAACATAGCGAGTTACAAATTCGGTGATATGACAGAAAACAGCGTCGAGTCGAATTATATTTCAATTCCTTCTCTAACATATCTATTAGCTACTATTGCGCCTAAAGGTGTGTGTGTGTGTGAGGCAGTCTCTCTCTCTCTCTTGCCAATCACCACTCCTATCTTGTTTCTCTGCGTGGATTACAGATAATCATCACAGTTCACTATGAGGAGGATGTCGAAGGAGCTGCAACCAGCCGAGCAAGGGTGAGTAGGCCTAGGTTTGAATATGATACTTTTAACCAAGTTATTATGGTGCGCTATTCTAAAGAGTTCCAAATCCATAATTTACAGAATACGCTTTAAGGAATGATAGGCTAGCCAACTTCGTTGCGCAGTATGTCTACAAAGTAAACATGTTGTAAACGATATTTTAAAATGCCTAATTACTTGATGAAGTACTATAATTAAAACACCTATTGCGCCTCTTCCATTAAACCCTTTAGTTCACTGAAATATTTTAGATGATGTATGTTTTTTTGTTTTTTATTAAATGATATGCCTTGACAAAGGAAAATATTCATTCCTGTGAACTTGGTGCCGCTACATCACATGGACCTTTGACTGTAGTTACAGTATTTATTACAGAATGACAATTCAGTGAAGATAAGATTATTTGACCTTGGATATCACTATGAAGACAGACACACAACCACCAGTCATCCTAGTAGCCAGTCACATAACTTTGTGACATTCAGAATGTTTTTCAAACCTGTAACTAAACTTAAGAGAGATATCATGGAAGTTGTTTTTATTACACTGAAATTATTACCCAATAGATTAGTATCTTACTATTTAGCCAGAGGGAGACCTTGGTGCACATTGGTTTGAATGTCGTTTTTTCTTTGTTTAATTTAAATAAAACATGTACTATTTAAATAACTAGACTACTGTAGACAGCGGACATTATTGTAGAAGTTTTCTATAATGCTGTCTTGTTTTGGAAGTCTGACTCAGTGATAGCTGGTCAGAGCTAGTTAGAGGTCAAAGTTCACTTATTGAGTTTTCTTGGAGAATATCAGCGTGATCATTACGTGTGTGTGTGTGTGCAGGTCTGGGTGGATCTCCAGTTGGCTTCCATCCTGGTGTCCCACCTCCCTCTCTCAGCTGAAGGATGCAGAAGATAAAATGCTAAAGTGTAAGAGTGTGTGTGTGTATCCCCTCCTAACTATCATACTTGCACATCTCATCTTCTCTCTTATCACACTCTCCCTCCCTCCCTGTTCCCTCTCTTTCTCCTCCATCCCTCTCTCTTCTCTCAGCTGTGAAGACCCCATTCTCCAGGCAGCATGTCCGGATATCCAAAGGCAACTATCTCTGGACCTTAGCCTTCACCTCTCACATCAAGCCCCATCCCTCTCTCCCACCCCAGCCTCTGCCCAAGCCCCATCCCTCTCTCCCACCTCAGCCTCAGCCCAAGCCCCATCCCTCTCTATCACCCCAGCCCCATCCCTCTTCTCCCCAGCCCTCTCTCCAGCCCCAGCTCCATCCTCCCCTGGTGCTGCTCCATGGGTTTGGGGGTGGTGTGGGTCTGTGGGCCCAGAACCTGGACTCTCTGTGTGGCAGTGGAGCCGTGTATGCCCTGGATCTGCTGGGTTTCGGACAGAGCAGCCGGCCCCTATTCAGCGTGGACCCCCAGGGGGCAGAGGAGCAGTTCCTAGGGGCCTTGGATGAGTGGAGAGACAGGATGGGCCTGGAGGAGATAGTCCTAATGGGACACAACCTGGGAGGATATCTGGCTGCTGCTTATACACTCATACACCCACACAGGTGAGAGAGAGGAGAGCGAGGAGAGGTAGTGTGTGTGTGTGTTCATACACATGTTCACACTGTGTGTGTTTACAGGGTAAAGCAGTTGATCCTGGTGGAGCCCTGGGGGTTCCCGGCCCGTCCAGAGAGCCTAGATCAGGAGAAGTCAATCCCAGTGTGGATCAGAGCCATGGGGGCTGTCATGAGTCCCTTCAACCCCCTGGCTGGACTTAGACTGGCCGGACCACTGGGTACGATATACACACACACACACACACACACACACACACCGCAAGCACGTATACTACACACACATCGCATACACTACATGCATGCGCACAAACACCCACACAAACCCAAGTTGAAAGAATTACCAGATGTTGCAAAACCAAAGGTGTTAATATAATATATTCCTCCCCACATTCCTCCCCCCATCCTCTCTCCCAATCCATTCCTTCCTCCTTCTCCTCTTCTTCTCTCTCTCAGGTCCTATGTTGATCCAGACCATCAGGTCAGATTTTAAACAGAAGTACTCTTCAGTGTTCGATGACAACACTGTATCAGACTACATCTACCATCTTAACGCACAGACACCCAGGTAGGTACACACACACATACACACACACACAAATGTACGCGCACACACACACACTAACACCCATTCTCTGTCCATAGTGGTGAAACAGCGTTTAGGAACATGACAGTACCATATGGTTGGGCTAAGAGACCGATGTTAGATCGTATTGGTCAGATCCGACCAGACATTCCCATATCCATCATCTACGGGTCCCGATCCAGTATCGACAGCGACTCGGGATACACTGTCCGGAAAATCAGACCAGATGTGGACATCATCGTGAGTTAATGATTCATGTACCAAGTTTTCTGAATGCGTTATGAAATAGACTGGTCATTCACACACAGCAATGTACGGTTGTTGTTTTTGGATGTGAAGTGTTTCTCTTTTTCTGTCTTTCTATCCCTCACTTCAATCTCTCTCTCTCTCTCTCTCTCTCTCTCTCTCTCTCTCTCTCTCTCTCTCTCTCTCTCTCTCTCTGTGTCTCTCTCTCTCTCTCTTTCTCTCTAGGTGATAAGGGGAGGAGGTCACTATGTGTTTGCTGACCAGCCAGACGACTTCAATCAGAACGTTCTTCACATCCTAGCCAGGATGGAGGGAGAGAAGGAGAAGAGGAGTGGTGTGGATGAGAAGGAAGGGAAATGAGGAGAAGATTGAGGGTTGAGTAAAGAGTGGCAGATGAGATGGGGAGAAGAGACAGTAAAGGAGGGGGGAGAAGGAGAGAGACGTGGAGGAGTTGTGACAAGAATCACTTATTGGCTCTGAGGAGAAGGAGGACCATTGTTACGTTCAGACTTTGAACACACACTTTCCTCACTGAGGACATACTAGGGCTAGGCTGATATGGGATGGTTAGATAATCATATTGGTCTAGGTTGATATGGGATGGCTAGATAATGATCTATGCTGACATAATCTGCCACTGGCCCATGTTGACTCCAATGCTTCCCACAGTTGTGTCAAGTTGGCTGGATGTCCTTTGGGTGGTGGACCATTCTTGATACACACAGGAAACTGTTGAGCATGAAAAACCCAGCAGCGTTGCAGTTCTTGACACAAACCGGTGCACCTGGCACCTACTACCATACCCCGTTGAAAGGCACTTAAATATTTGTTCTTGCCCATTCACCCTCTGAATGGCACACATACACAATCCATGTCTCAATTGTCTCAAGGCTGAAAAATCCTTCTTTAACCTGTCTCCTCTCCTTCATCTACACTGATTGAAGTGGATTTAACAAGTGACATCAATAAGGGATCATAGCTTTCACCTGGATTCACCTGGTCAGTCTATGTTGTGGAAAGAGCATGTGTTCATAATGTTATGTACACTCAGTGTGTAGGCTGATATATGATACATATTACCTGTACTACATCCACCTCTCATCAGTATGCCCCTGTACAGCCAGTGAAGGCACTGTTGTGTATATCATCTTTGTAAAGAAATATCAAATATTGTTTATTTTCTTAAATATAGAATAATGAACATGAGTGTTCAAAGCTGCTACCAGTATGCTAAAACGTCATATTCACAGAGTAAGCAAGGGAACGGAGAGGCTTATCCCCCAAAAAAATTATTCTAAGAAACTGTTGAGCAACATTTCAATGTTTGAGGAGGGAGAGTTGATCCCAAAGGAAACACTTGTTTTCTGTGGTGAACTAGTATAAAGTTGACTGGGGTTTTTCTTTCTTATTTGACCCTTTACCCACACTGTTGCCTAACTAACCTCCATAGGCAGACTGGTCCAGTCTCCCGTCATGTTTGAGATCGACTATATTGCGTTCCGCGACTGCTGACTGACTGATCTACAATTACCCTGTATCCTAAATAATGACTGACCAATAATTAAGCGAATTTGATGCTCTTGAACATGACCTCTCTACAGAGCCTGCTCTGCAAATGTACCGCACAACAGGATAAAGGATATTTTCATCAAAATAATGTTCTATATGATATGAGGACTGGTATGGAGGCCATATTATTAACTTTATGTTCATATTATTATTTCTTATTGTTGTTGCATTGTCGAGAAGGAACCTGCAAGTAAGCATTTCATTGGACGGTGTATACCATGTGTATCCTGTACATACAACTAATAAAACTTGAACTATTGAATGTTTAATTTGTTCATTTATTGATTATCATCTCTCAGATAATATCTTTATTCCCATCTCAAACTGCTCACCTTACCATACTTCCAAGTCTTGTTCATTACTCAACTGAGGAAGCCTGGATCGAAGCAGAGGCCAAGCATTTACCAGCAGGGGAGTAATGGTAGTATCAGGCTGGGGCCACAAGGGGGCAGGGTAGCACAGTGTCAGTGTTCTGAGATGACAATAATAACACCACACAGTCAGTTACATCGTTTTCTCCACTCCACAGCATGACATGACATCTTTACATACTCACTAATCGGAGAATATTACTAAAGAGGCATTCCGGGATTGGTACATCCATTCTCCAGCCCCATCCTGGCCTCAGCTGTTAACAAAAACAATTGGCAGGGGTGTTGTTTTTCCAATCCCAGATTTCCCCTTTAAAAGATTACAAGCACAAACACAAATCTGTGATTTTAACCAGGCCTTGGAGGTCAGCTTTGCTTTATCTTGGCCAGGTCGCAGTTGTAAATGAGAACTTGTTCTCAACTAGCCTACCTGGTTAAATAAAGGTGAAATAAAATAAAATAAAATAAAAGGAATATGTTCCCAGACTATGACCTGTTTAGTGTGTTGAAACGTTTCAGCCCTTAGGTCTTGGCGCACTTTCACTTAGAGATAATTCAGGACTGTCCCAATGCCAATGGCCAAGAGGATCCATCATGATCAATTTCTTCCCCTAAATGGAAGTACACACACACACACAGAGGCCCAAATACACACTAATTCTCCATACACAGACACCAGTAGTCAAACACACTCCGGCTTTCTGCCTCTCAATCAATCCCACATCCGTAGCTAATGCAGTGCTGGGCCCTCCTCAGGAAGCTTTAGGTCTATTAGTGTGTGTGTGTGTGTGTGTGTGTGTGTGTCTGTCTGTCTTTGTATCACTTTAGAATTAACTTCCATTTATCGGAAGACACCAGGCAGAGAGAGAGCTGCCAATACTTTTTGTGGTGTGTGTGCGTGCGTGTGTATGGTAATTTGATCACTCTTTTGTTGCTGAGAATTTTCCTGCACATCAGAAAATGCAAACTTGTAGTGTATTCGAAGTTTAAAAAGTATTCTAAAGTTTGTAATTTCCACTTTAAAATGTCAGACTTGATTTGCAGTAAGACAAATGTATCAACCCCTGCAAGAAATGTCCATTAATTATAATCCACATTATAATTCACATTTTCTGTTGCTGCAGGATTATTTTCCATCTGTAGCAAACTGGCTAAAATTAAGATCCTACATCTGTAGGGTTCAGTTTACTGTAATTCTCCCTGCTTGCTTGAGTTGTGCTTACAGTATGAGTGTATCCCCTTTCTCTCCCTCTCTCCCTCTCTCTCTCCATCTCTATTTCTCCCTCTCTGTCTCTCTCTCGCCCTATCTCTCTTTCCCTCTTTATCTCTCTCCCTCTCTCTCTCTGTCATTCCTTCCTGAGGGGTTTTGCATCCTGAAGTAAATCTAGGCCCTATAGATCAGTATCATCCATTCAACTGGGAGAGGATACCACACACACACACATACACACATACATACACCACACACACACACACAGTCCAGACAGTGGTAGGATAAAGAGTGAAAAAGAAAGATGCACGGAGAGAGGGAATGAGAGAAAAAGAAAGAGAGAAACAGGGACCAGACGTTATAAATCATATCTACTGTTGGCGTCAGCCATGTATCCTAGCAACCAGATCAGCCCCCTCCCACACCCGTGTAATGTACAGTGGGGAGAACAAGTATTTGAGACACTGCCGATTTTGCATGTTTTCCTACTTACAAAGCATGTAGAGGTCTGTAATTGTTATCATAGGTACACTTCAACTGTGAGAGATGGAATCTAAAACAAAAATCCAGAAAATCACATTGTATGATTTTTAAGTAATTAATTTGCATTTTATTGCATGACGTCAGTATTTGATACATCAGAAAAGCAGAACTTAATATTTGGTACAGAAACCTTTGTTTGCAATTACAGAGATCATACGTTTCCTGTAGGTCTTGACCAGGTTTGCACACACTGCAGCAGGGATTTTGGCCCACTCCTCCATACAGACCTTCTCCAGATCCTTCAGGTTTCGGGGCTGTCGCTGGGCAATACGGACTTTCAGCTCCCTCCAAAGATTTTCTATTGGGTTCAGGTCTGGAGACTGGCTAGGCCACTCCAGGACCTTGAGATGCTTCTTACGGAGCCACTCCTTAGTTGCCCTGGCTGTGTGTTTCGGGTCGTTGTCATGCTGGAAGACCCAGCCACGACCCATCTTCAATGCTCTTACTGAGGAAAGGAGGTTGTTGGCCAAGATCTCGCAATACATGGCCCCATCCATCCTCCCCTCAATACGGTGCAGTCGTCCTGTCCCCTTTGCAGAAAAGCATCCCCAAAGAATGATGTTTCCACCTCCATGCTTCACGGTTGGGATGGTGTTCTTGGGGTTGTACTCATCCTTCTTCTTCCTCCAAACACGGCGAGTGGAGTTTAGACCAAAAAGCTCTATTTTTGTCTCATCAGACCACATGACCTTCTCCCATTCCTCCTCTGAATCATCCAGATGGTCATTGGCAAACTTCAGATGGGCTTGGACATGCGCTGGCTTGAGCAGGGGGACCTTGCGTGCGCTGCAGGATTTTAATCCATGATGGCGTAGTGTGTTACTAATGGTTTTCTTTGAGACTGTGGTCCCAGCTCTCTTCAGGTCATTGACCAGGTCCTGCCGTGTAGTTCTGGGCTGATCCCTCACCTTCCTCATGATCATTGATGCCCCACGAGGTGAGATCTTGCATGGAGCCCCAGACCGAGGGTGATTGACCGTCACCTTGAACTTCTTCCATTTTCTAATAATTGCGCCAACAGTTGTTGCCTTCTCAACAAGCTGCTTGCCTGTAGCCCATCCCAGCCTTGTGCAGGTCTACAATTTTATCCCTGATGTCCTTACACAGCTCTCTGGTCTTTGCCATTGTGGAGAGGTTGGAGTCTGTTTGATTGAGTGTGTGGACAGGTGTCTTTTATACAGGTAACGAGTTCAAACAGGTGCAGTTAATACAGGTAATGAGTGGAGAACAGGAGGGCTTCTTAAAGAAAAACTAACAGGTCTGTGAGAGCCTGAATTCTTACTGGTTGGTAGGTGATCAAATACTTATGTCATGCAATAAAATGCAAATTAATTACTTAAAAATCATACAATGTGATTTTCTGGATTTTTGTTTTAGATTCCGTCTCTCATAGTTGAAGTGTACCTATGATAACAATTACAGACCTCTACATGCTTTGTAAGTTGGAAAACCTGCAAAATCGGCAGTGTATCAAATACTTGTTCTCCCCACTGTATATGTAATGGAAAATGGACACTGTCCATTTGCTGTACATTTGCAATATTAAACTGCACCTAACTAGTTGAAGATGGACACATTTTATACAGAAAATCACATAAAATCACAGATCACATAGAGCTCCGAAACCTGCCTTAACAGATCCGCCTTAACACGCCTCAACTGGACCTATAACTTTTTTCTACAAAAAACATATGTTTTTTATAATCACGAAGATGACGTTGTACGATTTCTCGTAAACTACGATAGTTAAATTGCAAGTGTACCTATGATAAAAATTACAGACCTCTACATGCTTTGTAAGTAGGAAAACCTGCAAAATCGGCAGTGTTTCAAATACTTGTTTTCCCCACTGTATATCACAGCAATTTAACACTGGGACAGATACCCCCCCCCCCCCCCCCCCCATCCTGAAGTCTGGACACAGTCATCACTACCCATACTGCACTGCACCACGCCTTAGTGGCCTTATCTGGATTTCTGCATAAATTGGTCATAAAATGTGATCTGATCTTCATCTAAGTCACAACAATAGACAAACACAGTGTGCTTAAACTAATAACACACAAATGATTGTATTTTTCTTGTCTATATTGAATACATCATTTAAACATTCGCAGTGTAGGTTGGAAAAATTATGTGACCCCTAGGCTAATGACTTCTCCAAAAGCTAATTGGAGTCAGGAGTCAGTTAACCTGGAGTCCAATCAATGAGACGAGATTGGAGATGTTGGTTAGAGCTGCCCTGCCTTATAAAAAACACTCACAAAATTTGAGTTTGCTATTCACAAGAAGCATTGCCTGATGTGAACCATGCCTTGAACAAAATAAATCTCAGAAGACCTAAAATTAAGAATTGTTGACATGCATAAAGCTGGAAAGGCCTTGATGTTCATCAGTCCACGGTAAGACAAATTGTCTATAAATGGAGAAAGTTCAGCACTGTTGCTATTCTCCCTAGGAGTGGCCGTCCTGCAAAGATGACTGCAAGAGCACAGCGCAGAATGCTCAATGAGGTTAAGGAGAACCCTAAAGTGTCAGCTAAAGACTTACAGAAATATCTTGAACATGCTAACATCTCTGTTGACGAGTCTACGATACGTAAAACACTAAACAAGAATTGTGTTCATGGGAGGACACCACAGAAGAAGCCACTGCTGTCCAAAAAAAACACTGCTGCATGTCTGAAGTTCGCAAAAGAGCATTACATTACATTTACATCATTTAGCAGACGCTCTTATCCAGAGCGACTTACAGTTAGTGAATACATATTTTTTTATACTGGCCCCCTGTGGGAATCGAACCCACAACCCTGGCGTTGCAAACGCCATGCTCTATCAACTGAGCTACATCCCTGCCGGCCATTCCCTCCCCTACCCTGGACGACGCTGGGCCAATTGTGCGCCGCCCATGAGTCTCCCGGTCGCGGCCGGCTGCGACAGAGCCTGGATTCGAACCAGGATCTAGTGGCACAGTTAGTACTGCGATGCAGTGCCTTAGACCACTGCGCCACTCAGGAGCGCCACTCAAGAGCACCTGGATGTTCAACAGCGCTACTGGCAAAATATTCTGTGGACAGATTAAACTAAAGTTGAGTTGTTTGGAAGGAACACACAACACTATGTGTGGAAAACAAAAGGCACAGCACATCAACATCAAATCAGATAAGATTTTATGACCCATTTATGCAGAAATTCAGGTAATTCCAAAGGGCTCACATACTTTTTCTTGCCACTATATATTACATCAACTTAAAACACTGGGACAGACATGTATATTACATCAAGTTAAAACACTGGGACTGACATGTATATTACATCAAGTTAAAACACTGGGACTGACATGTATATTACATCAAGTTAAAACACTGGGACTGACATGTATATTACATCAAGTTAAAACACATTTAGTATGCACTGTCATTCTGCTCTGGATCTGTAACTCTGGGCCTTTTTTATTTATTCTCCAAACGGCAGTCGACAAATAACATTATTCAGTTTGGTGTTTATTATTGAGTACTATCAGCGGTGAGTGACTGGACAGTGGGGGCTGGGGCTGTAAGAAAGACACACACAACCACACACACTGAGTAATGTAGCTTTATGATATCAGCCAAAAGGGCTTCAGGACTAAAATAGCATCTTCAGCTCTGATAAATATAGAAACGCAATTAAGTCAGGAGCAGAAGAGAGAACACCCTGTGTGTGTGTGTGCGTGTGTGTGTGTGTGTGTGTGTGTGTGTGTGTGTGCGTGTGCGTGTGTGTGTATGCACTGCAACCCATGCTCTTATTTCAGCTAACAAACTGATGATGGATGGGTTGAGAGCTCAGAGACACAGCAGAGTCACAGCAGCTAGCTTCTGGTAGCTTGGAGGTTTTAACCATGTGAATATTACATTTTACATTTACATTTTAGTCATTTAGCAGACGCTCTTATCCAGAGCGACTTACAGTTAGTGAGTGCATACATTTTTTTTTTTTTTTCATATTACCCATACAACAGTCCGTTATTGCTCTAAGGTATAGGTCTCATCTTTAATTTTCAGTGTGTAAATCATGCCTCACAAAGCATAAAAACGTTGTGTGTCTGTCTGTGTGTGCGTGTGTGTGTGCAGTCGGTCTCAGGCACAGTGAGTCAGCAGTATTTATTTTGTCCAGAGACACAGCTCTCACTGGCAACTGCCTTGTGCTATTGTGTGTGTGTGTGTGTGTGTGTGTGTGTTCCCTATCTCTGTTAGAGAGGGTCAGTATGTCAGTCATGATCTTCTCTAGGGAACATATTGTAAGACTTGTTGTGACAGAAACTGACTGGCATGTCCCTTGGAGCTCTCTCTCTCTCTCTCTCTCTCTCTCTCTCTCTCTCTCGCTCTCGCTCTATTTCTCTCTCCCTCTCTCTCTCTCTCGCTCTATTTCTCTCTCCCTCTCTCTCTCTCTCTCTCTATTTCTCTCTCCCTCCCTCTCTCTCTCTCTCTCTCTCTCTCTGTCTGCACCTCTCTCACGCCCACACAGACACTGACAGACTCTATTCTCCTTTGTACTACTCCCACGACGATGCCTAGCGTCACATGCATGTACGATACACACATGACGACACATATATGCACGCACGCACACACACACACACACACACACACACACACACACACACACACACACACACACACACACACAGACACACACACACAGACAGACACATACACTTTAACTCTCTGTGTGTCTTGGAATCTTGCATTTTGATGAAGGAGGAAGCTGGTCCTCCAATCAGAAGACAGTACCAGGGAGAGACCACCTGGTCGCAGACAGAGGAGTGTTAGAAAGACTCATCCATAGAGAGAGGTGAATGAACTACTAACCATACCATACATTTGTGTTTCTGTGTGTGTTTTCCCACTTTTTGAAGACTATACATGGACATTGTTTGGTTTATAGTTCCACTGAGATCTGTTTCATTGGATTAATCTGAACTTGGACTGAGGACTTTCATGGGCGATACACCCCCATCTCGGGGTAGAACATGGTACGGCCCTTCAGCCTGCATAAGACCTCTCCTCCATGTCTCTTTCTGTTCTGTCTGAGAGAGATGGAGAGAGAGTGAGAGAGAAAGAGATAGATGGAGAGGGGGAGGGAGATAGAGAAAGGGAGAGAGGGGATGAAAAGGGGGAGGGTGAGAGACAGGTAAGAGAGAGGGAGGGAGAGAGACAGGTAAGAGAGGGGGAGGGAGAGAGACAGGTAAGAGGGGGAGGGAGAGAGGCAGGTAAGAGAGGGGGAGGAAGAGAGACAGGTAAGAGAGGGGAGGGAGAGACAGGTAAGAGAGGGGGAGGGAGAGAGACAGGTATGAGAGGGGGAGGGATCCTCTTAGGGAAAAGGAAAAGAGGAGGGATTGGCAGCAAAAGAGAGAGAGTTCAGTTCATTCTGAGTTAGTGTAACTACTGATACTATACTACAACACAGAAAGAGAAGGGGAGAGAGAGAGA